>NC_034409.1:152635185-152653610 GCF_002078875.1 Numida meleagris | reverse complement strand
AAAAGCAATACCTTCATTCCCTATTCTCAGCATTGTCATAAAACATTCTCCATATCCCCCCTTTTCTCTGCTATGACAACACTTGCTTTGAGAAAAATTTGCTATTTAAATTAGTTATGAGCTATTATCAGAAAACATGTGGCTCTTATAGCTCTTGCATGACCACTGCAAGGTAGTGTACGAGTGTTTCTAAATTCCTCAACATCAACTTCAAGGTAGGTACAAATGTGTAATTTGAGCCTCCAAATAACATATATTCTCTGTATATTTGTAATGGTTTTATGATATTAGGTTATCGGTATTCTACATCATAACATCATGTACTGCACTGGGAGTTAAAGAGTTAATGCTCCAGTTCCCTGGATTCTGAATAGTTCTGGGTACCTTGTTCTCAAAAGAGAAGAACTACATCTCCCACAGGACTGTTTGCTGTTCTGTTACCATTTTCCATTCAGAGAGAAAGATAAAAACTGTACACAGATCACGAGACATTCTCTCTTCCCGTTCTGATCGTCTCGGCAGTGTCTCGCCTTCAGCATTAGAGTAATGCCTCATTTTTTTGGACATTCTCTCTCATTTTATTTGATTTGTTAGCTTCATTTGTAATTATATTGTATTTTATTGTATTATATTGTGTTATCTTGCATTCCGATATCTTATTTAGAAAATCATTTTGTTTCTCCTCAGATCGTTGCCGCTGTTTTGTTTTTAGGCCCATCTCCCTACCCTTTCCCCTCTCCCAGGGTGTGGGTCCCCCCGCCCCATTAGTCACAGAACCAGGCCGCACCAGCCCATAAACCATTGAAAATATTGTACAGGGAAACTAAATAAAAGTGTGAATATAAAAAAATAAATCTCAGTGGATTTTACTAAAATGGTTTATTGCTGAATCTAATATGCTTTTTAGCTTCTACACAAAGATCAGGGTATGTAAGAGCTAGGTTTTGTAAAATCTGTGCAAAAATAACGATTTCTGAGGCCTTTCCTCCATCTCGGAATTAAGTAAAATCAGTTCTGATATACATCCAGCTCCTTGTCCCTAGTGTGTCACTTTCTGGCTGCAACATTTATCCTATGCATAAAAATTACTCTGCTAGGCCAGGCCAGCAGCAAAGCATTGCTAACCCAATTATAGCAGGGAGAGACAGGGAAGAGAAGTTTCTAGTGCTGTCATTTGAAAAAAAAAAAAGCTCTAAATGCCTCACTTTTTAGCTCTGCTGGAATTCCCTGGCCCTTTATTTATGTGTATCAGGTGAGAGTAATTGCAGCAATTTTTTTGCACAATTCTTTTCTTTTTTAAATTAAGCTTATCGATTTCCTCATTACTTCAGTGATCATAGAGCCATAGAATCACAAAGGTTGGAAAAGACCTCCAAGATCATCCAGTCCAACCTACCACCAGTATGTCCCTACTAAACCATTCCCTTATGCCAATGGTTTACAGGCGTTCGGCCTGGTTCCGTGACGAAGGGGATGGGGGACCCACAGGCCCACACCCTGACAAAAGGGAAAAGGGAAAAAAAGGGTAAGGAGATGGCCCTGAGAGCAAAGGACAGCGGCAATAATCTGAGGAGAAACAAACTAATTTACTAAATAAGGTATTGGAATGCAAAACAACACACTATAATAAAATATAATTATAATTTAAGCTGATAAATCCAATACAGAGAGAAAGAATGTCCCAAAATCAAGGTAGGCCTTACTCTACTACCGATGATAAGACGGCTGGAGAGCGAGGTGCTGCCAGGACAAGAGATGGGCAGAAAAAGGGACGAGGTCTCGTGATCTGCAAGTTTTTATCTTTTCCCTCTGGCTGGAAAATGGTAACAGAGGAGCAAAGTACCGTGGGGACTGTAGTAGTCCTTCTCTTCAGAGAACCAGGTACATCCACTACATGATGTTATGATGTGGAATACCAATAAGTGAAAATCATAAAACCATGACACCCTTAGTACAACATCTAAATGTTTCTTGAATACTTCCAGGGACAGTGATTCAACCACCTCCCTTGGCAGCCCATTTCAGTGCCTGACCACTCTTTCTGAGAAGAAATTCTTCCTAGTATCCAACCTGAACCTCCTCTGGCACAACTTCAGGCCATTTCCTCTTGTCCTATCGCTAGTCATGCAGGAGAAGAGGCTGACCCCCACCTGGCCACAGCCTCCCTTCAGCCAGTTGTAGAGAGCGATAAGGTCTCCCCTGAGCCTCCTCTTCTCCAGACTGAACAATCCCAGCTCCCTCAGCCACTCCCCATAAGATTTGTGCTCCAGACCCCTCACCAGCTTCACTGCCCTTCTCTGGACATGCTCCAGGGCCTCAATGTCTTTCTTGCAGTGAGGGGCACAAAACTGAACACAGTACTTGAGAGCGGACTCACCAGGGCTGAGTACAGCCCTTCCTTGCTCCTGCTGGTGACTCAATTTCGTATATAAGCCAGGATGCCACTGGCCTTCTTGGCTAAGGATGCTCATCACATAGAGGTTATTCATATTTTTAATCATTTTTGTAGTTCATTCCCAAATCTCTATTTATTTCTGCAATATTTGCATGCATGTATTAAACAGGTGTATACTAAATGTTTCTCAGCTGGGCACTACAGAGGGAAACTGAGTGGCTTACAGTGTTCCTCTCAAGTGAGTGAAATACCTTGAGTTTTATCATATCTGACACTTTATTACATACTGGGAACATCCGTAGGCAAGAATCTATGAACAAGGTTATACAGCATTGCATTAACAAAGAATTTATCTGGTGTGAGCTATCTGGCCACAAACTGAAAATGAAAGATAAAATCCCAAGAGAGAGAAATTTTGTTTCCTTGCAGCTGTGTTTGCTCTTATCCATGTTCTGTTGCAGCATACAGAGGAATCAGAAATTACTATAAGCTCTACTACACAGCAAAAATTAACTCTATAAACAGGAGTCATGTAATTTTTTGTCATTTCTTACTGGCCAATAAAGTGAATTTTGAGCAAAGGTGGGAGGATAATTTACCATCAATAATGCATCTGATTCTTTCAATGTTCTTTTTGCCCATAAAGTATCTACTAAAATTCCGAAATTGTTTCTTTTTTAATCTGTTCTTTGAGTTTTTAATAGTTTTTTCTCTTTCTTTTAATCTGCAGCACATTCAGACCTTAAGCTAGCTGGTAACTGGCATTGTTTTTCAAGCATGGTTTCTTAATGATGCAAAGATTAGGCAGCAGTGGTTTAGGTAGGTGGAAGCACTTTACTGTGCAGGTGATGGAGTACTAATGTAGGTTGCTCAGAGAGGCCATGGAGTCTCCTTAGAGATCTTCAGAAGCTACCTGGACCTGGACCTACCTGGCCCAGGCACCCTGCTTTGGATGGCCCTGCTGGAGCAGGGCTGGACCAGGTGGGCCTAGAGGTCCATTACAGCCTCAGCCATTTTGTTTTTATGTAATTACATGACTACATCTGTCTCTCTGTCAGCCTGTTTTCAGCCATAACACATGGGCTTTCTAAGAACAGGAAACCTGGTGGACCCTGTGTTTCCCAGAATATTGTGCAACAAGTTTAGTTTTAAACTAAGTTTTGCTAGCGCAGCAGATTGCTCTCACTCCTTCCAGCCATGCGTCCTTCCAATGAGACTTCTCTGATAAATATGGACTGAGCTCATGCTTCATCTTGAGCATACTTCAGCTTAAAAACTGACCAGATCTGACTTTAGACATAAAGTGTCATCTAGCATGGGTGCCCAGTCATGGATTTGCTTGGAATATTTGTGGTTACATGAAAACTATATTGAGTACATCTGCTCTGTAGAAATCATCTGGTATCACTTATTTTTGAGTTAAAGTGTTTCCCAGTGAACCTTACCTATAGGTTACACAGTTCTGAGGTATATGACTGTATTTTTTGTGATGTATCAGTATATATCTCTTACAATAAATTAGAGCAGTATCATCCTTAAGTCTATGATGTGTTCTCTCATTAGAAAATTTTGAGTGGGATGTTTCATACCAAATGTCTAGGACAGTGTGGATTGTCGTAAAGGAAAAGGCTCATCATTCTTTTTTTTTGTCTTCAAAGAACTTGAAAGAATTAAGCCTGTTGTAAAAAATAAGCTAATACAGCCATGTTCTATCATCTGCACTTGCGCCATTCAACTTTAATTAATGTTCTTCAAACACTGGGCCTTATCTACTGTATTAAATGAACTTTGTCTGTGAGAAAGTCAGAGGGGTAGTTTAATTTAAAATTTCTAAGATGAAGAGAAGAAACACCTTGCTCTTCCTTTTACATAGCTGATGAGGACATTCAGTCTTAGAGAATGCTAATGTCCTGTGGCAGTGTGATGCTACACAGAGGACAAGGAAGGATGGTCCACTAGAGTTATTCAGCTAATTGTTAGTTAAATCAAGGAAAGCTGGAGGGCTTGTGGTTTTGTCTTTTTTGTTTGTTTGTTTTGAATAACTGACTGTAGAGCTGGTAATGGATGCCAATGTTATTTCCCAGAATGCAGAAACATGTGAAAGATAAACAAATCTTTGGCATATATTTAGCTTACATGATATGTAGTAACAAATAAAATAAGGAGTTTGCTTTCCAGATCAGAAAACCTGATTGTACTGAAAAACAAAAGGTGGATTTTACTCTACTTAAAAGCATGTCCAGGGAGAAAGTCATCCATTCTGCTTGAAGTGTATGTACCAATGTCTGTTGATTGAACTGCCCAAATGGCTCCTTGACTACAGAGAGTACCCAACATTTTAGACAGTTAATGTTCTCTTGTAGGAGCTGGTTTGCAAAGTAGAAATATTCGGTCTTTTTTCAGAATTCTCTCCAGTAGCCAACAAAAATGAATTATGTAAGAGCTCTGTGTGATGCAGAACTGCTTACTGCAATTGCAGGATACATATCAGTATCTTGTACCAGCTCTCAGCTGAGGGATCCTCTGCTTAATATTTTCCTCAAGTAATAGCTGAACTATATTTGACTGTCTGCGTCAACTTCATAATTATCTGTAATCAGAAGAGACACTGACTCAGTAGTTTGCAACAAATAAAAAGCAGAAAATACAGGAAGAAGAGTGATTTTGTTTTTTTTTATTAAAGTAGATTAGGGGCAAAGTATAAAAAGGCTTTCTGTGCTGAAGTCTGTAAAATTCATTTCAAAGGATAAACCTCAGTGACTTTGTTAAGACTTTCTTTTCTTAAAAAGTATGAGAATCTTAAAACAAAATAAAGTCAAGTTTAAATCCAAATACCTCACAAAAAATTCAATTATATTTCAATTACCCCCTGGGTATTACATTGAAAAGAACATTTTGATTCCGCTGCCCTTGGCTCCAAAAGAAACAGAATAATGAGACTTCTTGGCATTTTCTGTACATAAAAGCAAGTGGCAAAGCCATTTATCATTCAAAAAAAATACAATAATTCTTGCTTTTTACATATCTAAAGATTCATTGAGATTTTTTTCCTCTTCAGTTGTTACTTGTAGAACTCAGGTCCCATCTGAGACCTTTTTTTCCCTATGCTTTGTATTTCATATTGATGTCACCTTCCTTCTAAGCTGAATCTTTGCTTCCAGTCACTCCAGGTGAGGCTCTTGCACCAGCCTTCATAGCAGATAATGTTTCCAAATCAGTATCTGCTTCAGCAGTCTGTACTGAGGAAAAAGAAGACTCTGAACAACCCTCACAGATCACTTTCTGTTTAAGTATTAGCTGAAGACAGGGATAGGCTTGATTTCCAGGTGCCATTCAGTCAATGTCTCTTAATTCTACTATTTTATGAAATGTGGAACAACTCTGGGAAGATCTGCACAAAACTCATCACATGCCAGAGAGTCTCAAAGTGCAAGGATTCCCGAAGACTGCTATTTCTAACACAGAAAGCCTTTGCATGGTATCTTGAAGAAGATACCATTTTAGTTGCAGTTGTCACTCCCAGCAGAAGAAATGGTTGTGGCTGCTGGTTCTCATCTGCTTCTGATTGCACTGGAGTGAGTGTCTGGGCACTTGGAGATCCTTGGCAGAGCAGTTAATCCAGCAGTGTCCCATACTGCTAATAAAATGGGTCCTGCAGCCAATCCCTGGCTCTGAAGCTTCATAGCGTGGATTGACTCAAAGCCAAATTCATGTGTGTATTTACACTGTCTCTATACTGGAGTTAGTCACCTCAATCCTTTCTTCTACCTACTGGAGAGACATATGCCTACCTGAATATTGTTCATCCCATCCTACAGTAAGGGTCTGAGGTAGATGAGAGAATGGAATAGGCATTTTTGTGGCTTGCATCTATTATACACTTCTACTTTATGATGAGTCAAAGTGTGTATCTCTCCATTGCTTGTAAATAGAGCCTGGGATGACTGGTTTTGACCAGTATGCAATTAAATAATTTGAATACTATTTTGATGAAAAGAAGCAGTATTTGAGAAGTCATTGAATCATTTGCATTGAGTTGGGCAAATTTGCATTCAGGAGTGGCACAGAAAAGAATCTTGAGATGCTGCCCTAAAATATGGGGAATGAGGAGAGATGTTACATGGGATTGAAGAGAACTCAGCAAATGACATGAATTTTGCTATAGAGACCCAGGCTTACCCTACCACAATAACTGGCAAAAAGCCTCAGCCTACAATATTATAGTTTGCTAAGTCCCAGTAGATACTGGGATGTTTAGTTTCTACCCAGCCAAAGTGTCAGTGGCAATGAAACAAGGGTATTCTCCAACTCTGGTGAGCATTTCAAATTTCTCCGGGACAGAGGTGCAAGTAGAAGGGATCCTTCTGGCAGCAGATGTGGTGGGATCCCCTCCTGTCCTCAAAATAAAAAGTATGTAATAGTTTGCAAATGTCATTCCCATTGATTCTGAGCAACACTAAAATGCATCATCTCCACCAGGTAAGTCAGAAACCTCTGAGACTGACTCTACTCCATCAGTAAAAAGAAGATATGGCTATAAGCCTGTTGGATTGATTTGTGGTACTAGGGCTTTAAATTTATTTCACTTAGTTCTTCAGTGAGCTAGATACAATTTAAAAAAGTCATTTAACCCTACATTAAAGCCACTGTCACTCAAATTTCCCCATAGTTTATGAATTCTAATCAGTGACTCCCAGGAAAAAGAAACTCTACTTCTGTCTTTGGCAAGCTTTAGGTTTTTGTTCACTTGCTTTTAGGTAATTAGCTTTCAGATCTCTTTTTAGAGATGATCCATTTCACAATGTGAGATGCTAAAGTTTCTTCTAATTAAGAATAGCAAAGAACCTCAGCAAAAATCTTGTTTTGATCATTTGCACTCTTCTGAAAGTTGTACTTGTTACCTTGATTTTTCCTAGAAATCAGTATTATAGAAAGCTTGAGAAAATGGCACTCTACCACTTCTGACTCTAAAACTATGAAAAAATATTTTTACTCATTTGAAAACATTTTTTAACAATTGTGAGCAAATACAATTGTACATAGAAAACAAACTTGTTGAGTATTCTGATATAATTAAGAACTGTGATGAAGTTCAGATAATAAAGAATTTCTTCAAAGGTAGTAATATATATGACAGAATCTGATCTATAACAAAGAAATAGCTACCCCTGTATGCCATCCAAGACCTCATTACTTGGCAGTATGAGATGGTTTCAGAGGGGAACAAGCAAGGAGAAAAACTCACTTGAGTTACTCACTGAGATTATTTGAATTTTAGCTAAAATAAAACTGTTAAAATGCAGTTATTTTTTGTTTTAGAGGAAAATATTCAAGTAATGCCAGAAAACGAAAACATAAGATACATGTGAGTTGAGGTGTTAGGAGTTAGTTTTACCCCTACAATTTTGTGATTCTGTGAATCACTTAATCTACTGAGGAAACATAGTAAGGAGCTGCTGAGTGGAGTGAGTGATAAGTCCGATGAAATGAGCTGCTGACATTGTTTTTCCTAGTGTCATGGAGTCAGTTAAGGGCTCTATACATCACTGAATCATTCGTACAGAGCATGCACTCTGGGGAAGCAATTTCATTGTATTCCAGATGCTCAAAGTGCAGTCCACACTGCTGAAAGCATGAGGCTTCTTCAAAGTAAGTAGGCACACTGAGGTGGAGGGCAGAGCTCAAATTGCTTCAGCTGAGGCTACACAAAGCAGTAGGAAGCTGAGAGCTTCTGCCCTTGGCATCAGAAATGTGTTCACTTCCAGTAGCATCCCTAAAGCTTGAGACATCCAGAGAATTGAGCTGCTGAATTATTGTGTTTCTGCAGCCCTCGCTAAGACAAAGTGGAGGAGGGCAGTGGCTGATTCCATACAGAATTTTGTTAGCTGCACAACACTAAATGAAGACTCAAGTACTCCTGGGTGACAGTCTTATGAGTATTATTATGGTGGTTTTCCATAGTTTATTCTTCCAAAAATTTTCTTATCCTCTTGTACTTGACCCCGTAAGGGCAGCCCAGCCCTGGAATCCATCACCCATCAAGGGTATTCCCACTGCAGCCTCCCCCATTGTAGTTTCTAAGGGTTTTGCCAGAGCTCAAGATAATTTCTTCAGAGGGATAATTAAACCCAGTACCCTTTCTTTCTAACAGACTTGGCAGAAGAACTGTGACAAACTGTAAAACGGAAAAGCACAAGGCACACTGTGTCCAGAGGAGGGAGAAAGCTCATAAAAGAGAACCAATGAAAAGCACACCAGAAACCTGGGGGTGGGGGGGTGGGGGGAAGAAACAAAAAAAAACCAAATAGAAATTACAAAAAAGTTTTCTAGACGATTCCCAAATGGAAAAGTAACAGAAATATCACTACAATGCTATGTAAGGGAATGAGTAATATCAGGAAAAAACAAAACAAAACAAAAATAAATTAAAAGAAAGAAATCTCATACTGAATGCATATAAGTATTCAGACATCATCCTCCCTGTTGAGTTTGACACATTGATTCTTAGCAACACTAAGCAGTATTGGTTACCAAAACTTAAACTTTGCATTTGTACAAACATTCATAAGATTATGAATTTTTTATGTATCTTCCTATTCTCTGTGCAGCAAGAATTTTGCCCCTTGTGACAGCACCCACAGCTACCAGGAGATCTGGGAGAATCTCACTGAACTGCACCTGTCAACAAGAATCCAACTCACTTTATCTTTGTCAAGCCCATTTTAAGTTCTTTAGGTTGTTTCTATATAGTTTTTAAATTATATCAAATGCATAATGTAAATGTATGTGATTCTACCCATTCAGCCCCTCCCTACCTAAAACTAATTATTTTGAAACCACTTTACCGTCAGGCAGACATACGATGTTTCAAACACAAATCCCATTGACCTGATTTGCAGTTGACTTTAAGGGAATGAATTTGCTTTACAGAAGAATCAGAAATAGTTTCAGACCCCTTCACCTGACAGGAAGACGTAATGTCCTAGATGTGGTATCTTATTTGTTATTAGTAAAGGGTATTCAGCTCACACGTCCAACTTTCTGAAAGTCCACATCAAGCCTCTCCCTGCTGTTAGCATTTAATCAATATAAAACATTAGTCTGGAGTTTCCCACTGGGTAGTGCTTATTGCTTTCACTATATAAAGCATTTCCAAGAGTGGCAGGCAGGAAGCTGCTGGTAGCTTCAGGGCTCCCACAACTCAGTCAGATGCCAAACAGAGTCAGTTTGCAGGCACTTTTTCAATAGTGTCTCCGTTTTTGGAGTCTCAATGATCTGACTATCAATGAGGAATCTATTTTTATCCAGGCAGCTCCTCTCAAGTAAGTGATCCTGCTGAGTTGTTCTACTTTGAATTTTATCAGTAGAGAGGGCAGATTTCTAATAATTCTCCTTTCCTGGATTTTTTTCCCCTTTTCTCATTACTCTAGTAATGATCTTCCTATTGCATGTCACCTAACAGAAGTCAATCTGATTGATGTTGACTTATGAGATGTCTGAATCACAGCTGTAGGTGTCCTGTTGACTTCAGGGAGGCTTGACATTTGAAAGCAGAGATGTACCCGCAGTAAAACTCAGACTCGCACTCATGGAGTGCATTTACCCTCCTTAAATAAAGAGGGACAGGGAGCACCATATCTCCCCATGTCTCCATTGCCAGTTGGGGACTGCTTAGATTAGCTCATCCTAGGTGAATGGGCTCCAGAAGGGCTAGTCCCAGACAAAGGAAATGACAGGAAATCATGGAATGATCAGGTAATGATTGTTACGGATGTAGCAGGGTTCATGTGCAAGGGTCCCTTATACACAGGAAGGAGAGAGACTTTTTACACAGTCTAATAGTGATAAGACAAGTGGGAATGGCTTTAAACTAAAATAGGGGAATTTTAGATTAGATGTTAGGAAAATATTCTTTACTCAGTGGGTGGTAATGCCCTGACACAGGCTGCCCACAGAGGCTATGGATGCCCCATCCCTGGAGGCACTCAAGGCCAGGTTGGATGGGGTCCTGGGCAGCCTGAGCTGATGAATGGCAGCCTTGCCCACAGAAGTGGGTTGGAACTGGATGATCTTTAAGGTGCCTACCAACCCATTCTCTGTTTCTGTGATCCTACGATTCAATGCTTGAGGGCGGATGAATACCTCTAATTGGGAACTGCACACATCATTGTCTTGCGCAGTAAGTTAACTCCACTATATGATCATTGAGTAAAATAGACTCATGCCTTCTGAAAGAAAAGCATAAGATTCTAATGGTCCTCCTGCAAATTAGCACCAACACCACTTGGAATCTCATGTAGTCTTCTTTTTCAACTCTGAAACAATAAACATTGATTTATTTATTCTACATAATGGCTCTTCTGTGGCAGGGAAGGGTGGGACTGATACTACCAAACTCACGCTTATCCAGAGGTAGCCTGCAGCTAGAGCACTTTCCTGTACAGTGAGGTAAATGAACTGAACAAGATTTTCCCAAAGCCTAGGGGTTGGTTGCTCTATCACGTAAATAAATGTCCTTTTAAATCAATGTTTTTTAATGAAAGTAGCTGGTACAAAATTGTATTTTGTACTGTGCTGCGTACAGTATGCCTTCCTCCCTTCTAAGTACCTAGAAAATCATTTTTTGGACACAGGTCAGGCAAGGATGTTGGAAAAGTTAGGAACAATGACAGTAAATGTCACATTCTTTCTTTCTTTCTTTCTTTCTTTCTTTTTTTTTTTTTGAAAATCTATTGAAAGCCAGAATCCTTTTGTCAAAAATTTATTATGAGTGGCTCCCATTTATGAAGATCCAGCTTTCTTGATGATTTGAGAACAGATGTTCTAGAAGATCTTTAACATAGTAGAATCTGATCTACTTATGGCTTTGAAAAAACATTTTTACTGAACTAAGCTGTAGAAGATAGATCATCCCTGAAAAGCATTCTTCCATTATTTGATCTACAAATTCAGAAATGGATGGCAGGTATGATCTCCATATTAATGTAAGTAAGTTTATTTGAAGTATTTCACATACCTCTCCAATTTAGGGAGAAGGATTTGGTGAGGGACCATGTCAAAGGCTTTGCAGAAGTCCAGGAGGATGACATCCGTCGCCCTTCTCCCATCCACCAATGCCGTCACTCCATCATAGAAGGCCACCAGATTGGTCAAGCAAGATCTGCCCTTGGTGAAGCCATGCTGGCTGTCTCAGATCACCTCTTCATCTCATATGTGCCTTAACATGTCTTCTAGGAGGATCTGCTCCATGATCTTCCCAGGCACAAAGGTGAGGCTCACCAGCCTGTAGATCCCTGGGTCTTCCTTTCTCCCTTTCTTAAAAATGGGAGCGATGTTTCCCTTTTTCCAGTCACCGGGGACTTTACCAGACAGCCGTGATTTTTCTAATATGATGGAGAGTGGCTTGGCAACCACATCAACCATCCCTCTCAGAACCCTGGGATGGGTATCATCTGGCCCCGTGAACTCATATACGTTCAATTGCATGAGGAGGTCTCGGACTTGTTCCACTGTTACAGTGGGATGGAATCCGTTCCTCACACTCTCACCTAGAGGTTCAGGGTCCTGGCAGACATAGGGAGCCTGACCACCAGTGAAAACTGAGGCAAAGCACTCATTGAGTACCTTGGCTTTTTCTGTGTTTGAGGAAGCCAGCTCTCCATTACCATTTACCAGCTGGGGAACACTCTCCTTGACCTGTCTCCTCCTGCCTATGTACCTGTAGATCCCCTTCTTGTTATTTTTCACGTCCCTCACCAAGTTCAGCTCCATCTGTGCCTTGGCTGTCCTAATCCTATCTCTACACACACGGACAACAGCCCTGTATTCCTCCCAGGCTACACAACCCTGCTTCCACTTCCTGTACATTCCTCTCTTTTCCCTCAGTTTAAGCTGCAGGTCCTTGCACACCCATGTCAGTCGCCTGCCTCCTCTGCTCGACTTCTTCTGCCAGGGGATGGAGAGCCATTGTGCTCTCAGAAGGGTGTCCTAAAAGAGCTGCCAGCTCTGTTCTGTACCCATGCCCCTAAGGACAGTTTCCCAGGGGATCCCATCCAGCAATTTCTTGAGCAGCTGGAAGTTTGCTGTCCCGAAGCTCAAGGTCCTGACTGCTTTTTGCCAGGCCTGCATTCTTCAAGATCACAAACTCCACCAGGGCATGGTCACTACAGCCCAGGCTGCCTCCAGTCTTAACCTCTCTAATGCTCTCCTCCGCACTGGTGAGCACCAGGCCCAGTAGGGCTTCACCACGGGTCAGTCCATCTAATACCTGGACTAGGAAATTATCCTCAAAAAAAAAAAAAAAAAAAGTACAATGTCCACCTGTTTTAGTCATTCCAAGTTAGGCGCTCAGCTGAGATCCCCATTTAGGAGTGTAACTGTGCTATGCTTTTCTTAAATAGAAAACAGAAAGAGAGAGGCACTTTGGAGAGATTGGCAGACTCCACATGAGAAAAGAATTGCCCTCTTAAGCAGGCTGTTTTGCACCTTGATGACTATAAGACAACCTTGGTAATGTTAACTGAGCTAGAGCTAGTTATCAAGTCCCCGAGCTCTACAAAATGACAATAAAATATAATTCAAGTCATCTTATCTATGTAAGATTATGGGAGACAGAATGCCACTGCAATCAGTGTCACTTCAAATGGTCACATGAAAAACAGGCGTGATTACTCATGCTTCTAGATTATACAATTCTGTAAATTACTCATACCTGAAACCAAAGACCATAGATTTGAAATATAATTGTTTATAGCAAACAAAGAATCATAGTTCTTTAGCCCTAAAATTAAACAAATTATTATAGTATTTAATATTGTTACCAAATTGCTTCAAATTAAAAATAGTGACTCCAGCTGAGTTAGAAACTGAAGAACATATACCATGACTATATCATGATACAACACTTTTTAGAAAAACTGTGGGTTGCCATAACAGTTTTAAAGGCTGAAGCTTTACATAATGTTAAGAAATGTACAAGATGTACAAAAACAATACCCCAAAATAATTACTAAATCATAAGCATTCTGACTGTGTAAAAATACAAATAAAGGGACCATAGCCAATTAAAGCAAGAAAATAATGCAATAAAGCTGCAGTCAGAATTTCAAGAACTTCGGGTAATGATGAGACTTTCATTAAAATACATTTTTTCTTGACCTCTGTTGCCTTCTGTAGCTGAGTGCTATCCAATATATAATAACTAACTGCTATATTTTTTTATTAGCTGTCGAGTCGCTTGGTAAAGAAGGACATACTTTGCATAAAGAAATGCTTGTGGGTGGATTGTGTTATTTATACTCTTCTACAGAACCATAATATATTCTTGATGGGCTTCAGCAGAAGGGCAATGAGATTAGTGTCCTGTGGGTTACATAAACACAGAGTAACTTTCAAGAACCAACAGGGGAAGAAGTGAAGACCAGGATAAAATAACGGGTCATCTAAAGACAGTGTCACTTCATGCCATTAATCAGAAATCTCTGAAATGCCTTCTAAATGATTCTGCCGTT
This sequence comes from Numida meleagris, assembly GCF_002078875.1. NCBI lineage: Eukaryota > Metazoa > Chordata > Aves > Galliformes > Numididae > Numida > Numida meleagris. Next base: position 152,639,705 of record NC_034409.1, on the reverse strand, counting down.
CTGTCCCCAGCTGCCTTAACAACAAAAGCAATCTCTTCATTAAGAAACCTATGAAGATTGATAGAAGCTGCCAGAGATATTTTGAGCTAGTCAAGAGATAACATAACTTGTTTGATTGAAAAAACCTTAAGAAAATCTCCCGTTTTCTGAACTGACAAGAAGATGTAAAGAGAAGATGAATTCTCAACAAGAACTTCTAAAATTTTTAACAAGCTCCTCTTTAAGTGATTCTCATCCATATAAAAGTTAGACAACAGCTCTGTGCAGGAACAGATGCAAGGTAAACCTAGAGCTGTATGGATGGTGTGACTGATATCACAGGTACCTAGGCAGTTCAGGGGCCTCATTAGGAGTGTAGTCACTCTCAAAACTTTATGGAATTAGTAGAGAAAGATGCTTCAGAGGGTGGCCCAGATGTTTTGTTCTCTGAATTGGACAAACTCTACTTTTGCCCATACCTCTCTTTCAGCTGTGTAGAATCCTCTTAGATTCACCTACATTGTAAGACTCAGTGATAGTGTTGAGATCTCTGCTGGACATTTTTATTGCAATGACTCATATTACACATGGTGTACGATATTCCTCCTGATAAACAGATGTTTTTTATATGTTGGCCAAGCAATGATGAGTTACTTAAGACAGAAAGAGTTTATCATTCTCACTAAGATGCCATTGTTCCATACTAACCATTTTTTGGTTGTGGCACATAGAGTGAAAAATTTTCCACCAGAGTGATTTATTCAAGATGCATAGCAAATACTTAATATGGTATCCCATCCCTTATCAGCTCCATTCAGTGTTTGATTGAGACTCACAGAAAGTGGATCAAACCAGTAGAATTCATATTGCACTCACTGTATCTCTAGAAAACACGTTTTTTCTGACATTAAACACAACTATAATAAGATCAAGATACTTCCTCTTCAGCTGCAGCTGGCAGAAGTCTGCTTGTATGACATGTCTTTGACAGACTTCTGCAATTTATTTCTTTCAAAAATCCCATTTTTAATTTGATTTAATAAAGTCCTTCAGGATCAGCTACACTTCTGTTTTGATTGCTAATTGTAAGAAAAAGTGAAACCATAACATTTTTTCCTTAATAAAATTCAGTTTTGTTTTTGCATGTGTTTTAGCAAGTATTCCTTTAATCTAAAATAGCAAGCAATTGATAGAATTATCATTGATTATAATACAAATATGTCATTTTTCAGTATACATTAATCTTTTCAGTACTGTCACTTTTCAAAAAATGCAGAAAATATCCTATAAGAATGTTTCTGCTAGCTTTACGTCAATTAAGGTCCTGTAGTTGAACGATTATTGTACTAATCAATAGCAGGAATAGCAGTGTAGATGCACGCCGTGAAGCTGTGATTAACATTGCACATTGTATACATTTACTTACCCTCAACCAAAGCTGGGAAAAAAATTGCTTTCTATTTTCATTGTGCTTGTAAACATAGTGCTTATGTTAGCGAATAATTTGAGTAAAAACAGAAATGAATTGCCCTATCAGCATGTCATCCTACAGTCAAATTTCCTACCATTATAAAACCATTATTACATAGTCCTCCTACAGTCCAAAAACACCTACACACAGATGAAAATGAAACTCCTGCTGAGTTGATTCCCACATATCCTCTATCTATTCCTGATGTTTATGAATGTCCATGATTTTTAAACAGGAATCCTCTATTTTTCATCTTAAATTCACACAAGCTGTTCACAGTGCTGGTTCAACAACATCATTATTACACAAGCATCAGTTGGGAAAGGAGTCAAGATGATGTATTCCAGGTAGTCTCTGGTGCTGCTTTTGTAGCTTTGGAGAGTTACAAAATGTGGCTACGTATACAAGGAGAAACACATGATTTAATATTACTGATGTTCAGACTCAGAAGTCAGTTACAAAAATGGGACTGGAGCTGTAAGTGCCTCAGGTCTTTGAAATTTTACTTAATGACCTTATAAATTAGCTATAGCCACTCCCTGGAGAGATCTCCAGTTTTCTGCTTCTCTGTTTCCCACTTCCAAACTGCTGCATAAGAGCTGACTTGCTGTAGTATGTGCCTTATGCACCTGCAGAATTTTCCAAGTTCTTGCATTGCTGTAGTGGCAAACAACAGCAGAACAGATCTGGAATTTACATAGAAATTCAAAGTTGTAGACAGTAAGGATGCAGGACAAATAACTCTGTTTTGAAGACCACATTTTGCCCTGAGATAAATATGTATTTTTCTGATGATTTGTCTGATAATACATTGTGTTTTAGTATACCTGCATGCAGAACTTGACCCTAAATTTCAAACAGTATTTTTGCTGTGACTCATAACCAGAAGGAGAACTGGACATGGCTCTGCCCAACATTCAGCTCCTCTCTTTGACTCTAGGCCTAAAAGAAAAGGAAAGGAAGAAAAGTTATGTGCATTAGTAATGCTGATACTAACGCTAATCAACTACTAATTTTACAAAGAAAAGGTTACAAACATCAGTAATAAACTATATAGAACATATAAATGTGGTATGCCATGGCATCACATGCAGATGCAGCTACATCTCAATACAGATCAGAGAGGAACTGATCTAAGGTTATACAAGCAGAAGTCAGAACTTCAAAGCACATACTATAATAAAAGAGAATTTTTACAGTTGTAAAGTCAGAGTGAAGTCTCAGCTTGGCTCTGAGCATTGGTTTCCTTGCTGGCAGTCCCTTTCATCCACCCCAACTTCACCTAGACTCTTCCCTTCAAGTATCAGACTGTCACCTATTCCAGCTGCTGGTCCATCTCTGTAACCAATCGGTAACTCTTGCCCCTACAAACTTTAACTCTGCTACTCAACTTTTCTGAGCTAAATTCTGGTTCTTACAGGATTCAATCTGGCCAGATCTCTAAAACACCAGAGCAAGGGAACCTGTTTTCACACCTGATCGTCCATCTGCCTGTGCCAGACCACAAGGAATGTGAGCCACGGCAGCACTAAGATAAAGGATGGTGTCTCCTTTTTTCGGGATGATGATTTCAGCACTGGAGATCTTTGCTGTAGTCTGCAGCAAACACTCACTATCCTAGACCTTTACTGAGACCAGACATTTTATTCTCTGCAGAGCTCTCTTATGTCTGTAATATGCCCGGTAATCTGCAATTCTTTTTATTTTCTTCCTTTCTCAAGATGGTAACAAATTTAAGTTCAACATCTTGAACACAAAACTACACTTGTGACATGTTTCAAATTTTTGTTCCAAAACATGGAGGTATTCAGTCATCTGAAAGAAGGCATGATCCAAATTCTGGACTATTGCAAAGTACTCCTCTGTATGCTTATTTCCAGATGTAAATCACTGGGTGGTAACTATCACCAAGAAATGGAAGGAACATCCTGTTCCATCTCACTGCACCTGGCTGTCTTTGTGATAGTGATGGTATCACAGAATTTTGGGGAGCTACTGAATCACCCTGTAACACAACACTGTCTACTTCTCTGTGTTCAAAATCATAAAAGAGTAAAGAGAAGGAAATATTAGACAGCTGTGCTCCCTGGCCAATTTATCTCACAGCCGCACTACTGTAAATCATAAATAACTTCACAAATCTCTGTAGAGCTATTCCAGATTTATGTTAGCAGAACTAGAAGCAGAATCCAGCTCCTCTAGTCTCATGCTAGCATTTTACATAATCAGATACTAAAATAGTGACTTAGGGCAGGAGTTTTAGCTGTTGTCAAAGCACATTTATTTTGGCAATCATTTTGACAGCCGAAAGTAAAATACAATAGAGTAGTGAGAATATACTAACTACATTTCAATTCTTTGCTGACTGGGTACGAGATATTCATAAATATTGCTTATCCATTTTGCATGCAATGTAGGCCCTCACCTCCGTGACCATAACTACCTTACCCCGATGCCTATGCATTCTCAGGGCGTAGCATGCCCTCTGGATCACATAGAGGATTGTTACTCTAGAAAAGATCCCAATAAAAATTGTATACCTCTCACCAGTTTCTCTCTTCTCCGACATGAGTTGTTCTTCTGACTTTTCCAGAAAGCCAACTCATGACACAGGTCTCTTCCAATGAGCAAGTAAGCCATGGTCTCACACACTGGAAATCTAGTATATGAGAAATATGGCCACTGCTCTAACAGGACAAATTCCAGAGGAAAGCACAACTTTTCACTGAGATTGAAAAGCAAAAATTTGAAACTGGTTTCAGGAGAGCTTTTAGTATAGTTGAAAAAAAAAACACCCCAAAGCTGTGTTTTCCTTAGTTACTGCACTGCAACAGTAACCAGGTAACTGCAGTGCATGATTTATTACACGATGTACTCATAAAGCAGCATTCTTTCTAATAGTTATCACTGGCATAGATGCACCAGAGACACTGCAAATCTTGGCTTGAAGGAGAGGGAGAGGGAGACAGGAGGAGAAGAGAAGGGAGGGCAGGGGAGAGAAAAAGAAAAAAGAAGAAAGAAAGGAAAAGGAAGGCAAAGGCAAGGCGCAAGGCAAGGCAAGGCAAGGCAA
>NC_034409.1:152613476-152635010 GCF_002078875.1 Numida meleagris | reverse complement strand
AAGGAAAGGAAAGGAAAGGAAAGGAAAGGAAAGGAAAGGAAAGGAAAGGAAAGGAAAGGAAAGGAAAGGAAAGGAAAGGAAAGGAAAGGAGAAAGCTATTTCCATCAAGATATATTTTTTTATATATATAAACATGTAGTAGGTGATGATAACTCAGTTTGTGAACATTGGCAAGCAGCAGATAATAGTGTGTGCTGGGAGTGAGGGGGTGACTGTCTGCAACTGAACTTTTGAACTCATAAGCAAGCTCAAGCCTTCTGGTTGCTAGCTGCAACTGGCGTGGGCTGCCTGTAAGTTTTGATAACACTGAGAATAAATAAATGTGTCATGTCGTGATTTCTCCAGTTAATGAAAAGATCTGAGACAAAACCATCAATTAGGGAACAGATCCTGTATTTGCTTCTTCACATTAACTGTTTAGATTGGGAATACTGGAGGCTGGAGGATGTGGAAAGAAATCAGTGAAGATCTCTGCTGGAGAAAAAATCCTGGAACTGTGGGAAGACCCTTAGGATCACAACATCACCCAGCAGGGCTTTCTTCCTGTCCATCCCTGGAGGAGCCATCTCCCCATGTAGAGGAACATTGAGACCTGGGGCATATAGTTCCGGTAGCAAGTTAAGAAGGAGGATAAAATCTTATTTCTGGATCTAATGCGTGTTGTTGTTTACTCTGTCTCACCTGTGACAATGTGAAATGTCATAATTTGCACAATGGTATAATTAGATCCCACCAAACTGCATATCCATGTACGCAAAACACAGTACATATATATTCATAACAGAAGACCATGCCTCTTGTGCAATGAGAAGTGACTCACCAGCAGTGTAGTCTTCTAAATTTAGTCCCGTGCCCTATTGAGGAGTTACTCTGACAATTTACCATGGTGATGCCACCCTACGATCTTATTATCACTATGCTCACATACGACTGCTGGAAAATAGTCACAAATGCACTACAGTGTTCTCTTGTTGTCAGCTATTTTTCCTTCAAAATTTTAACTTCTCAAAAAGAATGGAGGAGCAGAAGCTGAACAAAGATCACTTAATCTTATTATATATGGCAGCAAATCACATTTGTGTCAGAGTGGTGCAATGAAAAAAGATACATCCCAATACAAACTCCTGTAAATCTACTATCCAATCATTTTTCAACATGGTAAATCAAACTTCATGCCAATATGTCTATATATGTAGGAACAGACTGGCTAAGAAAATGAGGAAATTGTACAGGATTACGTGAGCTGTATTTGAACCAAGTTGTGTTTATAATGAAGCAATCCTTATTTGCTTGAGGAGGTATTTTTGGATATTTTTACAAGGAGCTGAAAACACAAGTTATTAATAAATATTTTCATATAATTAGGTTATGAAAGTCTTTCACTAGAAATATCGGAAGCTCATTTAAACATTCATTGAGGCATTTGAACAAAACTGGGCAAAACAGTCTGTGTAATGTTAGTCATGTTAGTAACTAACTGAAAATGGCTGATGTTTTTTTCAGTTTTATCATAAAACATGGGCTGTGATTAAATAAAATTCTATTTTCTCATAAAGTAGTGACAAATACTCATCAATACCGGTAGTGCTGATTGAATTTCCTTCTACAAGTACGACATGATACAGTCAGCACAGATGATTCTAAAAAAAAACCCCAAAGACAAGCAAGGCCAGGACATCAAATTGATGTCAAATACCATTCCTGCACCTCATCTGCTTTCTGAACAGACTGTAACTAAGTTTCTCTAAATCAGTAGCTAGCCACTGGCTGTTTTCACTTCTCTATCAGCTCCCAGGCAGGGATGTGCTTCAGCTCCATCACTGTAATCTGGCTATCCTCTAAAAAGACTTCAGCTGAAGTTTTACCACGAGGTTTTCAGAGCTGCCTGAATCTAGGTGTGCAAATCCTTGGCGATGGTAAAACATTCGCTACAGATATGGATTGCCTTATGCTCGGTCACAAAGCCACATTCTGCTCCAGCTCCAGCCCTCTGTTTAACTTCTCTGCTCTGCTTGTGTAATTATTTCAGGATTAGTTCTCCTTGGTTCCTGCAGCTTTACAGAACTGGGCACTAAAATATTTGTCTCACTGCCCTCCTGCTTGAAAAATTGTGTCCAACACCATCCTTTCTACTGAAAGCAGGTTTTCCGCCTCCTGACTTAGCTATAAAGTATGTTACATTGCGCTTATTTCTCTACAAAAGGTACTTAGACCATTGTAGCCTTAGCTAAACAAAATAAGCCTAGACAGCTCATCAAGCCACACCCGTGGCCTCATATTTTTCTGTTCCACATAAATCAGCTTCTTTCTTCCTAAGTACTCAAAAAAGTTTGCTTAAATATTCCAAAGTGCTCTCTGCTTTTAACATAGGATTTCCCAGATAGACAAAGGTACTGAAACAGTGCTGTTCACAGGTGCAAAGTGAAAAATAGTGTATTCTAGTACTATGAATCTAAGGGCCTTTCTTAAAGAAAATATTTCAGCTGAAGCAACGGTACGAAAAAGATTAAAATCCATAGGTGGGCCAGCTCTGCAAAATCCAGGTTCAAAGGCATTAGAGCAGTTGGAAGTTTTTTCCCCCTATCAAAAGAATATTTCAGTCTCTGATGAGAAAGAAGCTAAACCAGCTGGAGAGTAATGAAGCAAGCCAGGAAATGTGGTGAAGGACTGGCACACCGTAGAAGTTACAGAATGGCTAGAAACCTATCAGGCATGCCAGGCAAGTGGTAAGAGGGGGAAGGTGCTATTAATGTCGGACAACACACAAGGACAACACTTCCAGCTCTGAGGATGGCTGGCTATGCTGGGAAGGAAGAGGAGACAGCCAACAGCAGTAGGTTGGAATCAGCACATGGAGCACTTGGAGTCTGTGGCCCTTTGACAAATAGCAATGGACCCTGACGCAAGACCAGCATGGCCCAGGGAACACCGTGGCCATAAGGTACAGTGGTACACTTAGTTATTTCCTGGGATTTAATATGAAAGAATGGATTTTGCCCATAACAAAATTTCATCCTGTCTAAGAGGAATCCCACACACAACGTGTTTGTATGTATTGTCTGGTTGCAGAGCTATTGCTCTGATTGTCCCACACTAACAAATATTCTTCCCAATAACCACTCTGCCTATCACATCACCAGTGCAAAGAGTTTTTCTTGCATTTCCTCAATACTGTGTCTACATTTAAGGCAACACAGGAAAAAGTGAGAGAAAAAGTTGAGACACCTAATGTCAGTTTAATGGTACTTCTTAAAAGCTAAAATCCAAAGCAGGAGAGAATACTTGCATTGCCTGCTCTAAGGCTCAAGAACTAACCTTCCAGGATTCCTCCTAGAGTTGACAGAGAGAAATTGGCTCTTCCAGAGGTATTCAGAGCACTTTTTATTACAGGTTTTGTATTGTAGGAATCTGTATTTCCTCAGTGGATATACCTGGAGCCTCACAACAGCAGCTGACTGCAGTGGGATCCTCACCTTGAGCAATGGGAATACTTCCTCCTGACCACAGTATATATTTTTTTCATTTAAAATTTTCAGTGAGAAAGTTGTGGAAATGCTTTTTGAAAGACTTTGAAAATTTTTGTCCTCTTGTAATCATGTCCACAAGTAAACATGCTTGATAAGTGTCTTTCTACAAGGCCATACAAAAATTGCACATAGAGAATTCCCACATACGTGTTTAAAATTACTTTACTATGGGCCAATTCATTAGCACCTCACCTGCTTGTCCCTATAACACTGGGCAGCTCTTGATTTTGTTTGGATCTCTGGACTCTAACATCACAAACAGGAATACAACATTTTGTTAAAATAAACAGCAAGCATGGAGTGGATTCATCTTCCAGCTGGGCTAGATCAGTTTCTAAAATGCAACTGACTGGCAGCTGTCTTCTACCACCTGTTTATTGCATTTCTGGCATGCATGGTTGCTAAAATGTATAAATAATTTGGGACATGGTTACCTGACAGTCACTCTGAGGTCAATTCTCATTTTGTATGATGACAGTTGTAATTATTTTTGCTTTTCTTTTCCTTTTTTTCCTTTTTTTCAGGTGGGTTGGGAGAGTCTTCAAACATCAGTGAGTTTGTGAGCAGAAAATTATAACATTTTAGCTGTGAAGAAAAAATAAGCATGTAGGAAATAGCTCTAAGATGTCCTTTACATACACTGTCCTCAGAGAGAGCTATGAAAACCAGATTATTTTAGTTGGAAAACAATCCAGAATAAAGAAACAAAAATGAAAATGTAGACAAACAATGACATGAAATTTTTGTCTTGGCTTGGGTTTCTTCTTCAGCTAGAACTGTTCGGAGCAATCTATAACTAGACACCTCATTAGTTCTGTTTTCTCCAGTTCTCTTTGTCCTGTGGGCCATCCAGCTCATCACTTCATTAGTAACTTTATTTTTGCCATTGCTCTTGGTTTCAAGAAAGAGAGCTTAAAAATGTACCATGCATTTTCCTCCTCAAAAGCAGAGAATCATAGAGATTGCATCCGTCTTTTAGTGATTTAATCTTTCAAAGGGGACTGTTATAAAGGGTACTTTGCTGTGACACCCTCATTTTTAATAATGTGGTTATCCCAAATACAGGGATTTATGTAGTGCCCATGGTTGAGACAGGTGAGTACTCCTGGGCAGCAAAAACTTGTACTAAGTCATCTGCTGTGTGTAACATTAGATGTCAGCAGCTAAAGGGAAAAAAAAGAGCTCAAGGTGTTCGATTCCTTGGCTGGAAGGCTATTCCACTGCCATGGCAGTAGACTGAAGCGTGAGTTTGTATATGTGGAACAGACACCGTGTAGTTCTGAGTGCAAAACCAGCCACTGAAAATGCATGGAGAGTAAAAGACTTCAGTTAAAATCTCTAGTAGTATCTCCGATGAGTCTGAGAGTGCAGAGGATGAAGTCTAACCTAAAGCTGTATTATTATTACAATAATCCTTATGAATATATAGTATTGGTGAAGCTGAAAATCTGTGATAGGGTCATCTTAAAAAAATAAATTATGTGATTCTCATTTATATAGCATTAGAATCTATAAACTGTTTGCATCTTGCTCTGTCTTTCCCTTTATCTGATAGTTTTGTTTCTTGTTTCTGCTGTGAAATTTAAGATTAAAGTCATAAGTGATCCATGTAGTCCTATCTATCAGAGAACATTCCTGGGGTCCTGTGCTCATATCACGCAACAGAACTTGCAGGAAATCTTCATTTTAATACCAAACTGTCCTGGGTTTTAATACATTATATGGGTATAATCTGCAGGAAGCTGCTGTATAAAAGAAACAATTTGAATCACAGAATTGAAAACAGGATTTCCCAATGATATCTTTTGTCTCACTGCTCACCGCAGCTTTCTGCAGACAGAATTTCAAATGCTTCTTGTTTTAGCAAAACAAGATTGCTTTGTCTCATTGCTGTTGACCACCTGCAACCACCAGTAGCAGCACCCCGTTTCCTATGGAGATCCTAGGAGCATCTCGGTGATGAGCACCCTGCTCCAAACATGACTGAAAACTGAGGATCATGGCTGCTAAGTCAAAGACCCCATAGAGTCTCTCAGGAAAAAAGCAAGCTACAAATTTGGTAATTTCCACCAGCACTATTTCCTTCAGTAGAAGACAGCTTTGTTAATCCATGCAGGATAACTGATGGCCAACTGCCATAGTAGGTATCCCTTGTGTTCCTCGCACCAATAACTGTCACCTTTGCTGCTAAGGTCTGTTTCTACCTTTCTCACCACTCCTAAGTTGCATGGGAGATTCATCAAGTAAATAGATATTTCAAGTGAAACACCAAGAATTAGAACAAACATTAACAAAAACAAGGATAGGAGTAGGAACTTGTCTAAAAGCATATACATTGACTATCAATGAAGTATTTCATTTGTTTAGGTAGAATGGAGTCAGTTCTCTTCCGGCTTCTCTTTACAGAACTGTGCTGAAAAAGCCAGCAAAAGTTATGCAATGTACATCATTATTTCCCCTTTCTTAATGCTATATCATATTGTCAAAAATTGTGATTGGGAGTGAAGAGAGAGACTCTTTTTTTTCACTTCAGAAGCACATATATGAACTGCTTGACTCTGGTCCCCCAGCAAATATTGGTAACCATGTGAAATGCCAACAAGATTTTGTGCATGGGAGTAAGTGAACACTGAAATGGTCTGCAGTGAAATAGATTGCAATACTGGAAATTAAATAGTCTGCATTAGGCATATGGTTTCAGGCTATCTGTAGATATTTCACAATGGTGCTATTGATCTCAACTTTTAGGCACCAGTAAGTCATTTAAAATCGATGTGAAAGCCTGTGCAAAGCACAGTAGGTTTGGATAAACAAATCTAAGTTAGCATAAATATGTCCACATTGCATATTTGGATTAAATGAGCTACATTTTTCAGAAACTTTGTGAAATGAGAACACAAATGTAGTAATTTTTTCAATATGAAGGTTTAAAATACTGGAAGGTAAAAGCATAAAACAAAGTCCCTCTGCATGATCTGCTGTACAGATGTTACAGATGACATTTGTATACTGAGGCTGCTATTAAGAACCACTTCCAATTTAGGCTTTGGAATGGGCTTGCTACATACGCACAGAGCATCCTAAGCACTAACCACCTCTAATCCAAAAAGTGCCAGGTTCTGCACTTTAGCCACAACAGCCCCAGGCAACACTACAGGCTTGGGGCAGAGTGGCTGGAGGACTGTGTGGAGGAAACGGACCTGGGGGTGTTCGTCAGTGCTTGGCTGAGCACGAGCCAGCAGTGTGCCCAGGTGGCCAAGAAGGCCAATGGCATCCTGGCTTGTATCAGAAATAGTGTTGCTAGCAGGAGCAGAGAGGTGATTGTCCCTCTGTACTCAGTACAGGTGAGGCCGCACCTTGAGAACTGTGTCCAGTTTTGGGCCCCTCACTGCAAGAAAAACATTGAGGCCCTGGAGTGTGTCCAGAGAAGGGCAGCGAAGCTGTGAGGGGTCTGGAGCGCAGGCCTTATGAGGAGCGGCTGAGGGAGCTGGGATTGTTCAGTGCGGGGAAGAGGAGGCTCAGAGGTGACCTTATTGCTCTCTATAACTACCTGAAGGGAGCTTGTGGTGAGGTGAGGTGCAGCCTCTTCTCCCATGTAACTAGCAACAGGACTAGAGGGAATGGCCTCAAGGTGCACCAGGGGAGATTCAGGCTGCATGTTGTTCTCCAAAACAGTGGTCGGGCACTGGAATGCGCTGCCCAGTGAGGTGGTGGAGTCACCATCCCTGGAGCTGTTCAAGAAACATTTAGGTGTTGTACTGAGGGACATGATTTAGTGGGGAAATACTGGTGGTACTTGGATGGTTGGACTGGATGATCTTGGAGATCTTCTCCAACCTTGGTGATTCTATGATTCTATGATTGCCTTGATACCACTCAGAGAGACTTCATACCATAAGTGCTGGAGAACAGAAAGGGGTTCTCAGCCCCCTCTGGGAGATGGCAGCATGTGAAATAGTACAAACGAAGAAGAGACTGCACTGTGGTGAGTGGTTTTTTTTGTACTATTTGTATTACTGCTTTTGGACATCACTTTTCTTTCTGTGCAACAGGGATGTTGTTATCTTACAATAGCAGTTCATCTTTCTTTTTCCTGATTTAGTTTCAGTTTTAGACTTGGTGAAAAACAAAAAAATCTATTTTAAGTTGCCAACTGAAAATGAATCTACAAATGCAGAACAGAAACAAAAAAATGAGAGGGTAAGAGGTGAAAGAAGGGATAACTAAGAAAAAAAGGGCCTTAAAGAAGTACTGTATGAGGGAAGGTGAAGCTCTGAATGACAGTATGCAAGAACAAGATAAAACTGTCTCTGTGGTTCAGGAAATGAAAAGCAAAGAATTTAGGAAACTTTTAGTAGATCAGACTCCCATTTTAAAAAGTCATTGGATAGAGCTGTATGAATCTGCAGCTGGAATTAGGTTATGCCATAGCAGTAGGAGGTCTGACATCAGTGTGAAGCTAGATCCATGACAGCTGTACCTAAGCATCCAAGACCGTGTTGCTATCGCACTTTGAGAATCACCATGAGCTGCCTGGCTTACATGGAGATTGACACCCCAGCTATTCTGCTGTGTGGTATCTGAGATACCAAAACTTAAATTAAGCTACGTGTCTCAAAACAAAACTGACTCCATATCTATGGCTTTCAAGCAGTTACTGAGTTCAGATGGAATCTGATGTTTGTATTATCAAAAGGAACCATTGTGTTTCATGTAGTAAGAATTTCCCATGTTCCGTTCTAGCCATTGAAAGGAATGAATACCTGGTCTTGCTGGTTTTACTTTTTCCAAAAAATACACAAAAGTCATGTACTGAAAAACCACCTGTACTAATCTTCTTTCAGCAAAAAATTTGGTAAATAACTAACAAGGTAGCTTGGCAGTACTTCATTTATCTAGGAGAGTAGCACTGGTATCAACAAGTCCAGGAAATCATATGAATGCTTGGGAACAGAGTGCAAAAATATCTCTGAGAAGCATTGGCTAAATTTCACTGCTGATGTAAAAGAGTGAAAGACTGCTGAGCCCAGCTGAGTTGTACTTCCTTATGAGAGCTGTAAATTTAGGCTAATATCTTTAATGAGTGAAGTTTGTCTAGCTCATACTGCAACTTGTCCCTTATTTAATATGAATGCAATAGCTTTAATCCATCCCAGAAGATGCCAAATAGTGGGAGCAGCACTTTTGCTACTTTAGTGAGAAATGCACTAATAGCTTAATTCCAGGAAGAGTATCAAGATATTATTCTTCTAGAAGATGGCTTCTTTACATTCCGGATCTAGGAGCAGATCAGAAATACCCTATGTAAACCTATCTTCCAGGTGCTCTAGCTTACAACCTATTGCCTCTTGTTTTGGAGGAGTTTTAAAGTCCCCTTCTGTTCAGTGGGAGGGCTTTTTGTATAATGATGCACATACTTCATCGACTCTTTAAGCAAAAGTGGCTAGCAAAGTTCTAGGTGCAATTGCACCTAATGCAAGACAGTTTGAGAATTCTAAATTCTCCCATTGGCACACCAATACAATTTGTTTAGACAGCAATGGGTTGGGAATGGCTCAGAGCAGAAAAGAAATGCTTCTGATTCTAAGTGTGCCAGCACTGTAAAGAAAATAACACTGAACTCTGTTGTTGAGTGTTTAGATTTCAGAAAGGTTTGAAGGAGGCTCTGATAGCTGGTTTTGAGTGGATATTTTTCACGAAGATGCATTTGAGACACTTCTCCAAAAGACTACTGTTTGCGAAGTATTTTGGTCCAGCAGATGCGCACATGCCTGAGATTATAGCTCCCAATACAAAAGGTTAAACTGTGAATATGCTGCCTACCATTTCTCCCACCCTATGTGTGGATGAAGTAGGCACTGCCAAAGGGCATAGCACTGAACTGATCAAATTCCTTGAGAGCTGAAACTTTCCTGTTGTCTTGGTGGCAACAAATTCGTCTCAAAGGTAACGCTAAGTCTCTCATTTTTGAGCCTTTCACTTCTTCCAAGGTATGTTTCATCCCATATTTAGACAGTCTGCCAGCCAGCTGTAGATAACATAAGACATCATAAGGGAAAGCAAGTGTTTCTGCCAATATAGGCATTGCCTTTCTTCTCAGAGTAGTTTATGGCTAAACACATACAGAGTGATATAAACTTTGAAAAGGCCCCTTTCCCCTTTACGTAAACCCATGCTTAAGGCCACATGAAAATTATTCATGCATTTCAAGTAGAATAATAGAAACTATTGGGGCATTCCTAAACAGTCATGGGATTTCATAGTGAGTTCCACTTCTGCAGAACTCCTTGCAGAAACATAAGACTCAGATGAAGAGGAGCTAAAGAGAGTGGGTCCCACAAACAGAGATTTTTTTTCAATTAGAAATATGTATTGCAGGACAAAATCCTTAATTTCAAAAGTTGCCTTAAAAACCTCTGGCTCAAGGGAGGATTGCGTAATTTAAGTCAAGGTCTGGGCGGTGCCCAGCCATTTTAGCTCTGCTCAGCAGCAGAGCTGCTTTACACTGGGTCGCCTGCCCTGCAGCTCAGCAGGTAGCTCTTCTCTTCAGTGGCCACCACCCTTTAGACACAGGTCTCATCCCATAACCATGCACATGGCCTTGTAAAGGAAACTCCAATCTGTCTTCCAACGCAGGTTTTGAAATGGAGGTGTCTTAGCAACAGAGATTAGCAGAACACAAATGATCATTGAGATGTTTTTTTTTTTTATAGTGCTTTAATCTGTACTGAATTCAAAGCTAACTCAAAACATCACTGTTTCTTTTTAGTAATTCCTTCTGGAAGAGGCTTTTTCTGCAAACCACATACCTTTCAAGAAGTGTATGAGTTCACAGTGAGCACAGTTTGATTTTAAGAAACTAGATGGGTTGACAAGAGCTGACAAGGGCATGTTGTGCTCTAGCTTTCCATCAAGACAAAAAATTTCTTGTCAGTATTAGGACAGGGAGCTTTAATCAGTAGGTTATTGTATGGCATATACCTGTTCTCAGCCCTTTAGAGAAGTCAGCCCTCTACCTCTGAACATCCTGCAAGTAGCAAAAGCAATTCTGCACTCTTCAGGCCATCTACATTTTTCTGGAAGCAATTCAGAGACACTTCAGAGCAATACCAGGTGAGATAACTCTGGTGATAACAACTAACACATACAGTTTCTTCTTTCTATTCCTACTACAGTATTTCTGTATGGCCCTGCAAAATGTCATGCAAATGTACTCTGTTTCTCTCTATTCATTCTAGCACTTCATTTACATCAAAAGTTGGCAAAATTGACTGAGTCTTAAAACCACAGTGCCATTTCCTTTCCTAGGGCTACTCTAAAAGTAAATAGACACACAGTTCAAGCAAGTTCCTGGTACCACCACAACAGCCAGTCAGTTCCTCCTTTCCCCTCTGGATACAGCTTTTTGATAGAAGGTTCTGGGGTATACTCCAGAACTCTAGAGCATAGCTACAGGCGTGCTTATTCCATTTTCAGAGCCGGAAAATATTCCTGATGACAGGTTTATAACCACACATCCCATAGAAATGTTCCAGTAAAGTGGAAGGGATACAGAGCATGTAATGCCACCTGCCTTAAGCACATCGTGATGACTTACAGTCTGGTTGTCAGGCCATACTTACTTTAAGATGCTTACTTTTGAAGTTCCATTTTGGAAAACTGAGGTGGAGATAAAAAATGTGCTTATGCAAACTCATTTAAAGTCTGCAGCCCAGATCAATGAAGGCAGAGAATACCCAGTGAAGCCAGGTGCCATAACCTTAACTCTTCATCTCATCAATAAGGAACTGCCAAGGCCTGATGTTTCAGATCAGTAGCACACAGGATGAGTCAAGGTTACTTTTGCACAAACAGATGAACTACAAGGATAGAACATTTATAATCCTCGCTTAAATTGTATCAGGTTATGTGAAAATCAAATTTGGGCTGTAAATTCAGTGTCTGGAAAATAGCAGAGCAGAAACAGGGGAGTGCAACACCACAAGTCACTGAATTACACTGAAAATTGCATTTAAAATCACAGGTGATAGCTGGCATAGAAATGTGGCGTGGAATGATGAAGTTCTAGTTCGCAATCTTTTTTTTTTTTGAAACTCTGACCCAGCTACTCCTTTTCGTCACCTAGATCTTGGGCTAGCTGAGTCTGTTAGGGTTAACTGCTGTTAAGGTCTGTTAGGGTTAACTGCTTCCTGTAGGGTTAACTGCTTTTCTCTCTGTCAGTAAGCTGGCTGTTCTATGAGCATATCTGTTCTTGGAAGGAAGCATGATCCACTGGTTAAAATAAGCACAGAGGTACCATTTTACTGAAGGGTCTTTTGGAGAGGAAAAGAACAAACTCCTCTGAGGGAGGCAAACAAACAACCTTCCTCAAGTACCCTTCTCTCCATGCTGACCTTGCTAGCATCTCTAGCATCCTTCCTGTGATAAATGTATGGACAAAGCAGTATTTTACCAGCCTAAAACCGCTTCTTATCTCTGTCAGTCTATGTTCTAGTTTTAAGCATCATGATAAAAAAAAGAAAATGTGTTCTCCTGAACGCTGCCTGCTCTCTCTGCTATTGACAAAGTTCATTAGCTGGCATCAGCTGAACAGGAGTAACCAAGTCCAGCATGGCGCTAAGGATACATCACATTAGGAAATGAAGGACAAGAACTTCTGCTGCAGCCTTTTCTTTTGCTTTGCATTGAAAAAACCTTTTCAGCTTGGCCTCTTTTTGTCCCCAAAACAAGCTATGTGGGAGACTGCACATCTGTCACATATAGTTATGCTGCTATATCTTCTACTGCTCTTCAGAAATTAAGTACATCTGGAAAAGAACAGATATTGTGCTGTATGAAATAGAGGATGGGGAAAAAAGGCATGTCATCATACACCAGCCCTCACAGATTCTTAAACGCTCCCAGACGGAGAATGAAGCATATTTAATATAGGATCCATAGCTGTGAACTGGTGTAATGCCAACTCTTAACTAAAAACAATTATATAAGAAAGCAGACTATTGCGGTTTGGTCTTTGAGTGGCCTGTAAGTGAAAAATTATTTTGCAAGGCTTGAACAATGAGCTTGATAGCATTTTCTGATACAGAGAAAATAAGACTAAATAAGACTTGTAACGGAAGCAATGAAAGTTATAAGAATTAGATCTTGTACGCACTTTAAAGAGTTCAGGCAGTGTTGGACATTAAGGACAAATTAACAGGGCAATGTGCAGGATACTTAGAAATATTTCGCATGAGGATTCCTTTGTATTTCACTTTTAAGTCCACCTTGTCATAAATCATTGCCTGTCTCATTGAGTTACAGAAAATCTATACTAGACTATTCAGTCAGAGAAATTTTCCACTCTTTATATTCTGTTTTCCCTTCTGCCTTGACTATGAAACACTTCTTCCATATTAATCAGAATAATGCCTTTCTCTTAGCCATTCTATAAAGGAAAAAAAAAAACCTGTCTTATTCTATCATAACAAAGCAAAAAAATATCCACATATCAAAACCAACCAAGGTGTTTTTTTTAAAAAAAAAAAAACAAACTGCAATTGCTAGGGATGTGATTTAGCAGTACAAGAGAAGCCCATCCAATCTGATTTTTTAGACTTCTGTAAGTTTCAGCTGCCATAAATTTGCACTGCTGTCAAAGGGACTACTTTGATCTAAATTGATTGAGAATTTACACTGGTGTTTTTATATAAAACATATTCGAGAAATACCCAGTGGATTTTCTCTTTTTCTTTTTTCTTTTTCTTCTTTTTCTTTTCCGTTCCTTCCCTTCCTCTCCCCTCCCCTTTTCCTTCCTCTCCCTTTCCCCTTTCCCCTTCCCCCTTCTCCTCTTCTTGAAATCAAGAATTGCAGTGTCTCTGGTGCTAACGACTGAAAGGGCAACTTGAGCAGCTCCCCACAAGGAAACCACAGAATGGTTTGTGCTGGAAAAGACTTTAAAGATCATCAAGTTCCAGTCCCTCTGCCTTAATCAAAGACATTTTCCACAAGATCCGGTTCTCAAAGTCCCATCCTACCTGGCACTGAACACTTCCAAAGATGGGGAATCCGCAGCTTCTCTGAACAACTTGTTCAAGAGCCTCACTGCCCACATCATGAAGAATTTATTTCTTGTATCTAACCTAAACCTACTTTCTTTTCATTTAAAGTAATTACCCCTTGTCCTATCACTACACACCCTATTAAGTCTCTCTATCTTTCTTGTAGGCCTCCTTTAAGGAAACTCAGTTTGGTAAAGGAAAGGATAAGATGGAACTCTTTATCTTGATTTTATCAGCTGCAATAATGAACCATATTTTCCATGCTGATATGTGTCATTTTGAACACAAGCCAATGCTGAAGTTATATGACAGAAGCAATTTAGGTGAGGAGAACAATCATCTGTCTATGCATCAGTGAAAGAAAAAGTTGGGGGAAAATTTTGAAGACATTAAAAAATATTTCACAGCTCCTGTGAAGGTAATTTCCATATTGTCACCTGGGACAGAATGTCTGCAATGTATTACTTGAATTCTCTGATATAAAACACCAATAGTTTAGTCTCTCCATTTCTGATGAAAGAAAAGGAGTTGATTTCTTAATCCTGCCAATGTTTGCTGAAGTGGGTTTAATAAATTAGATCCCAAAGGAACTCTATGATGATGTTTTAAATAAACACAGCAAAGTATAGCTCAACCTTAACCTTTTATTCTGCATTTATTAGTCATGACAATAGACTAGATAATTACAGCCCAGGCCTTCTTCACTCCACCAGAATCATTCACATTAAATTAGGGCTGTATTAAAAAGTGTTCTTCGGGGGAAATGTGCAATCTCATTTCTTAAAATATGAATTTTGCAATAAATTTTGACTTCTTAAGGTAAAGTGCAACAAAGAATCTTCATTTAAGCTCCTTTTAGTGTTCACTTGTTTAATTTTGTTCATCTGTGTATGTGTGAGCAGAGGTGGTAATGAATAAAAGGTGTGGGGTAATGCTGGAAAGAGATGGTGAGCACAAGTCACATGAGTAGTAAAGTAAGAAAAAAACTAATATTGCCTAGCAACGTGAAGAAAAAAAAATGTGCCTGGGAACTGAAAAGCAGGACTTAGCTGCAAAGAGAGCATTTGCCAGAAACAAAGAGAAATAAAATTCGTAATATAACAAAGCCTCAAAAGTGGAGGGGAGTGGGAAGGAGCAAGAATGAGTAGTTCAGAAACTTGGAAACAAAAGCCAGTTGGAGCTTGTCTTGTAGATAAACAGGAAAGGGCTCTACAGGAATGGCTATCTGTAATCACTTTCTTTGTCTTTCATTATCACCATGATGAACCAAAACAGGAGATGAAACAAGTGGGTGGTCACCTTGCCATTATACTTTGAACTTCAAAGAGAAAGCTGAACAAAAATATTTCTGTTCCAAGAACATGAGGCTCGTTACCTGGACTTGAGGAGCAGAGACCTGTCTCTCACAGACATTGTCCTCACAAGGACTCCAGGCTTCTGAATGGTGTAGACTAAAAGCATCCATTAGACAGTAGCAATGTACCTTCAAAAAGCCAAGATTTAGATTAGCCCTTATCTATACTGGTAGCAGAACAGCCAGGGAGCTCAGCATGAGCAAACTTGCCTTGCAGATTGGGAGCATCTATAGAGGGGCAGCTTAACTCACCAACAGCATTATGTTGTTAACTTTGTGTATGCTGGAAACAAAACGAGGTGCTGACTGTCACAGTACAACAGGGGACAATGGTCCTCAGTCACATTAAGAACAATGGAACTGAAAACCACTTTCAAATGAGAGATCTCTGATAGCTTCACTGGTGGAAATAGCAATATGCAGATGAATTTTCAGTTATGCACATCTTGGCACCTAGTGTCATGTAATCTTAAATCTTTCTTTTCAAAATTCTACTCATTGCAGCAAAGGTAACAGAGGTTAATATGAGAGAATTGAAAATAAAACATCAGTAAATGAAAAAGTAATTTATTCTGCTCTGGGACTGCAGACAATGAGAAGCTTTAATCATATGGCTATTGCACTGTGGGAATATAGGGCAGAGTTAAGGTTGTTTTAGTGGCCTCATTATATGCATCTGAGGACTTTCTTTTATTTGGGAGGACTGCAACACCGATGACATAAAATACTGTCAATCATCATTTTTCATCATTTTGTTATTTTGAACACATGCTACACATCTTAACTCTGTTTGAAAATTATTTTTTTTTAAAGCTCTGAGAACATTGTACTAAGTAGAGAATCATTTTAAAACATTCCTCAGAAACCATAGTTATTTCTTCATTTTCACAGGAGAGTTGAAATTTGAACACCCTAAATATTCTGAATGACACTTTTAAATGCAGGAAGGAGAAGGATGTTAGACCTGGCCCATAAGTAAGAGATTAGAAGTTTATCTTAATTCCAGATTAGTTAGCAATTTATAAAATTGAAACTCCACTCCCCTCTAGCTGCTGGAAGGGAAAAGGAGCTTGCTGGTTTTCTTTTTTTCTTCATTAATTTCAAGAGAGTTCTTTAACTATTAAAAAAAGAAAGGCTTTCATTTTTTTAGCCTGCCTTTACTTTGAAGTTATCTTCAGTTACAGCTTTATAACTTACAACTGATCTGATCTATATAGCAGATCCTTCCTTTGCCATTATTTTACTTGGGTATTTGATGGGCAACATTTTGCCTAGCAGCCTCTGTTTCTTGTCTCACCTATTGTAGCTGTTGTCTTAACTATTTGTATATATGATCTATCAGTTATGACAGGATGCAGGAAGTAGAGCCTTCGTTTTCTGACATGTTTCTGCACAGAGCAGCAGTTCTGCTTCTTCTGGCCCTTACCACCTCCTTTCCTTACCATCCTCTCAGCTCCTTTTTTTTTTGACTCTACTTTTCCATAGCTTTGTGGACACCCTTGGGAAGAAATGATGCATTAGGAAAAACAATGCTGGTAATTTAAATGTAATGGTCTTTGCTGATTCCTTATTTCAGACTAAAAGGAAGTGTGTGATTACAGTCATGGTTTTCATTTAATGTATTACTGAGTCTTATGCAAAAATATGGGCTCAGTTATTATGTGTGGAAGCACTTTTATTTTACAGGGGTAGGAAATTACTCTGCTGGATTCCAAGTAAAAACTATTTTGTTTTTGTTTCTTAAGAAACATTATTATTCTTCAACATTTCTGGGCACGGCAATACTATGGCAAATGTTCCCATTTGGATTCTGCTGCAGTGTGTTGAAGTATTGTGTGAGAATTACACATCCCAGCATATCTTTCATTTTCCATATACCTTCTGTTTCCTGGATCAAACTACTGGTTTTAGTATCTTTGGGATATTCTCTATTTGAGAAAATGGAGAAATAATTTTTGACTTAATTTTTCTTCAGTAAAAACAATAATCTCTCCCATGGACAGTCTAGCGTTTCCAAAGTGTATAATTTTCTTGATTTGATTGCTGTAGAATCATAGAATATCCAGAGTTGAAAGGGATGCATAAGAATCATCAAATCCAAATCCTGGCTCCACACAGGATCACCCAAAAACCAAACCACGTGTCTGAGAGTATTGTCTAGATGCTTCTTGAATCCTGTCCAGCTTGTTGCGACGACCGTTTCCATGGGGAGGCTGTTCCAGCACCTGACCACCCTTTTCTCACGTCATAAGTTTTATCGAATGTTCATTCCTCAACAGTATGCATATTTCACAGTTTAATGTCTCTAGCAATTGCATACATGCCCACTGTACAGTGTCAGTTTATAAATCATCTGAGTTTTCAATCTGGTCATCAATACACAGATCATTCTCAACTTAGTGATAGAAATAAGTTCCTTTGACATTGCCTCTTTGTGTTGAATAGTTTTAGAGCAATTTTCTCTTCCTAGCATTCACAAGAAGTGATGCTGCTCAACCTAGAGCCTCTCACCATAAGTGAGAAAATTCAAGTACAGTGTTGTTCAATTCCATGAGCTACACAGCAACTTAAGATGTATCTGAGAAATGCGTTCCCTTCAGTTTATCTACCACAAGGTATCTACCTTATCTACCTTATGTACTTTTCCTGGGTAATATTTGGTCAATGGCCTCTACACAGTGCTTCTCAGTTGCTTGTGATGTGTTCGCACTTTTGCAGAAATCTGAGATCAAATGAAAAATATTTTCCATGCTGTAAAGCCAACAGCAGGCAGATCCCTTTTACACAAACTTATTCTTTTCGGTGCTGGTCAGGACCCTAGTTACAAAGTTAGGTTTGCCATAGTATCGCACCCAAATTTTCTTCAGAGGCGTTATTCAGTTGCTCCCACTGCTTCTTGTGGTGCTTTAGACTTTCATTTGGTTTTGTTTCTTCTTGAAATTGGTATTCCTGAGTTTCTATGGTGCCGTCACATAATGTTTCAGGGGCAGAGCAGAACAGAAGGTGAAAGATTCCAGTAGAATCTAAGATCTGTCTCACAGTATCCTTGGGTTTTTCATAGATTTTGGTCTAGATACTCCCTCAGAGTTTTAGTTTGCCTGAGGCTGTCTGGATTTCCTCAGAAGCAACTGGATGCCTGATCATGAATTTTCTGAGTTTTCCTCAGCTTCATTTTGCTTTGTCAGTGGCATAGTCTGGGTTATTATGGCACAACCATGTAGTATGGTCTCATTGTAAACCATGCTACAAATTCAAATTTGGTCTTTGGTAAGGGGAATGTGCATCCTTATGCAAATGTGAGCTTCTGATACAAAATTTTGACTTTCTTATAGGTTTGATTGATACTTACAGGGATGCTGATCTTCTTGGTAGTGTATATAATTATTTTTTTTGTCTTTGCTGGATTGCCAGTAATCTCATTATCTCTCCATCGTCATCTTCATGTCAGCACCATGAAATATATCTTTACAGTCTGTTAAAATTTCAAACAGGTCCCAAAATGATTATACACTTTCCTCGCTCAGCTTTGTTTTGCAGTCAAATAAATGATGCCAAACAGTGAATAGAAGATCTGCCATGATTTCCAGAAATGCTTCCTTGTTTAGTCCTTAGGTATGTTTGCCTGGTGGCACCATCATAATTGCATAGTATATCAGTAATAATTGCATTTTCTGAGATCAGACACTGTTTACATTCTTGGCCATCCACACTGCACCTCTGGATGTTCCTGACAGGTTGGCACATATGTGATTGACTCAGATTTGTTTGCTGCTTAATTACATTTTCTTCCTTGCTGTGAGCTTCACTAGCCCCCTGTCCATATGTTTCATATACCACATGCTGGCTTATAACATAATAGACATACTTATTTCTGAAAGAAAATATCCCCTTTTCAGAGATGCAGACAGACACAGGGAGCACTGCATCTGAATCCAGCACAAGCTATCTTCTTGGTGCCTCCTCCAAAATCTTCTGTCCCTTGAGTGCCTCTTCCAAAGCTCTTTGTAAACTACTCGTCTTTTTCCTGCCTATACCTTCAATGAGCAAACAACATAATAACAGTAAATAATTCTCAACAGTAATAATTCTTTGCGGTGATGCTAAGTTATTTCTCACTGGAGCTATTCCTGGCTACATAGAGATTTGTTTTCAATGGTAAAAAAAAATGAGGAGTGGAGATATTATTTTCATTAAGATTCTTGTAAGATTTTTGGCATGCCTTCATAACTACCGTTCAATCAGTGTGTTAGCCTGAATGAGGAGAAAGCTTCTAGATCTTACATAAAAGTTTTTATCAAAGGAATTAATGTCTTCATGCCCGTTTTATAAGCAGGAGGCAAGAGGATAACAGCAGCAAATAGAACAGATTTCACCTGCTAGATCAACACAAAATATGGGTGTTACCCATATCAAGTTGCCAAAAAGGACTTGGAGATACTACCCTGTCCCATATTGCCCTGTCAAAAAGGACTTGGCAGCACTGATGGATGGGAAGCTGGACGTGTGCCAGCAATGTGCCCTCACAGCCCAGAAAGCCAACCGTATCCTGGGCTGCATCCAAAGCAGCACAGTCAACAGGTCGAGGGAGGGGATCCTGCCCCTTTGCTCTTGTACTGGTGAGGCCTCACCTGGAGAACTGCATCCAGATGTACAGTCCTCAGTACAGGAAAGACATGGACCTGCTGGAACGCGTCTAGAGAAGGGCCTCAAAAATGATCCAAGGGATGGAACGCCTCTCCTACAAGGACAGGCTGAGAGAGCTGGGGCTGTTCAGAAGGATCTGTTGTGATAGGAAAAGGGGAAATGGTTTCAAACTAAAAGAGGGAACACTCAAGGAATAGAATCCACTTTTGATCTCTACTGAAGACTTCTGTTCAAGTCCAGCATTTGAACTTAACTCTACAATCAGCTTTGAGATTACAAGTGTTTTTGCATGTAAATCATAGCTAGTCTGGTGTTTTTGCCTGCCATTTTCCTCCTTTGTTCCCATTTTTAAAGATCTTTGATATTTAGACAGACAACAAATGTTGGTCAGAGCTGTACACCATGGATAGAAGTGACAACAGGAAAGAAATAGATTGGTCCCAAGGCACTGAGTCAAAATTAAAAGCCAATTTATTCAATCAAAATTACACAGATGACAAAGAAAATATTTGAAGGATTAAAACAAGAAATGGAAGGGGTAATAAAAAGGGGAATGCAAAACAGTATTTAAAAATGATAATTCTGTCTACTTCAGGATATTGATGAGTCTCAGGGTTATCCACATCTGCACAGTCTCCCTAAGATTTGCTCAAATACTGATGGGAATTCCTTCATCCTCTCCATGACTCCATTGCCAGCCCCAGATGATATTTTCATAGAATCATAGAAGGGCCTGGGTTGAAAAGGACCTCAAAGATCATCTAGTTTCTACCTCCCTGCTGTGGGCAGGGTTGCCACCCACTAGACCAGAGCCACATCCAGCCTTGGATGTGCCAGCACATGGCTCAACTTCATGCTGTACAGCTTCTCTAGTTAAAAGAGGATGCAATTTATCAATATCTGGTTGCATTTTCATTTTCAAGTCATCTTATCAAGCTATGGCAGATAGAGTCAATAAGCAGAAGCATGCCCCAGCGGTTTCTCCCAGCATAGTCCTGAGTTATACAGCCACACGTATCAACCTGCTTTGCCTTGGAGAAAAGCTGTCTTCTCTTGCATGCAAATGAGTCCCTGAGGTGAGCAGGGCAGATGTAATGCTGATATGGCCAGAGGAGCCATGTATTTGCGTGACATACACTTTAGAAGAGCAGTTAAGTTTGCGTGGTACACACTTTCCTGTCTGATTCCACGGGGAGACAGGACAGGGCATTCTCCAGAGGACTCCCTGAAGAGATGCATCTGCATTATGTCCTGTGGCAGGGTGAGGAGATACTCTTCCTTGGACATAGCTAGGCATGGTCATCTCAGCATTTGCTGGAGAATTCTTCCTCACACAAGCTACAAGACCCACAGCAAACTTCCTTGCACACATGAACACAACCTCAAAAAAGCTACAGCTCACCTAGTGCCATCCCAGCAGCTCTGATACCAGTGCTGAATTGGTGAAGTTGTCTGAAACACCATCATCCAAAGTCCGGTAGTGAGATGTCAGCTCAGAGTATAAAAATCTTCCCTGTAGTGAAATGGGACAGAAAGTGGAAGAGAGAGAGCAGCATCTATGAGCAGCTTTCCTTTGGCTGCCATCTCAGATAGCTTCTATAGTTGATAATAATAAAAGAACTAGTAGCTACACTATTTATGAAATTCAAAAAATAATTGGAAAGCCTAGATAAATGTGTAATAAGAAAATCAAAATTCATGTTATATCTCCCTCAGGCTCCTGAATACTGCTTCATACAGCACAGAGACTCTTTACTGCAAAGACTCTTTGTGAAAGTTAAGTAGTATGTATGCCACTAAATTCAGATGACAGCACAAGTGGTTGGCAAAGGGCTAAATTCAATTTCTAATAAAACTGATGGAATAACTCAACAATTTCTAAACTTTTCCTCCCTTCCTTCCTTCCTCCCTTCCTTTCTTCCCCCCTTCCTTCCCCCCTTCCTCCCTTCCTTCCTCCTTTCCTCCCTCC
>NC_034409.1:152451006-152613177 GCF_002078875.1 Numida meleagris | reverse complement strand
CCTTCCTTCCTTCCTTCCTTCCTTCCTTCCTTCCTTCCTTCCTTCCCACCTAGTCAGTGCATTGCTTTTTGTTTCTTTCTTTTACAGCAATACAATTTACTTCCTCTTTAGGGTACATTTCTGTGCTCATTTCCCTCCTACTTTTTATAACCTCATGATTTTCCCACTCCCTCCCCCTACCTGATGCTTGTACACACACGCACATGCCTGCACACTCCGTTCTCTTGCCATTTCCCTTTCTTGCCTCTCATTCTCTTGTTTTTCCAACCAGATGGCCAAGCCAGGAATGTCACAGGAACAGCTTGTTCTCTTGACATTCATTGTAAATGCTACAAGAGCAGTCAGGCACTATATTTTCACCAAGAGAGACACAGAAGATGGGTCTTTTTCCACAGACCACAGAGGATTCTGCTCCCCTAGAAGTCACGATGCATTCCTGACAGCTGCTCCTTGGATGGCTGATGACAAGTTTCAGAATGAGTACAATTCTCAAATGCAGATGTTCATGGTACAACTGCAGGTCTTCCCTCTGTTTTATCATCAAACAAGGCTAAAAAACAGTGATCCGGTGAATGTTCATCTAATCACACTAAGTATCTCATAAACATGGAATAAGACAGCACCTGTCACAAAGCATTTATAGTCTGAATTCATGTAAGTAGAAGACAAGGCACACAATCATTACAGACAGAAAAGGGCCGTGAAGGGAATGGTGAAATATTATTTATTATCATTACATGACCCAGGTTTGACACGTTTGCACTATAAACAGTGTTAGGGAGTCCAGATGACAAACTCCTTGACAAAATGACTTTTGTATGATAGTTCTTATTTTTATAGAAGACACAACAACATTTAAAAAAGAAATAAAAATATAAAATAATCCATTGAATGCCTTCCCAGGAGGTTAAGTTCTTCCTCTACTTCCATCACCAGGAAACTCCTTTCTTTCTGAGTGCAAAACCTGCAGACCTCATACAAGTAAGGCGAACCTGAGCAAATTTTATTTGAGTTGTATGTATGCCTTTCAGATTTGTCTTGAACATGGCAGAAACATTAGCTGATATTTTTCTTTTTTAGCGTACACATTTAAGTTAAATTTTCACATCACTTGTCCAGATCCTATATTTGGGCAACTATACTCCAGTTGTGACACACAGGTAGCCAGAAACATATTTTTGACTCATCTGTTCACAGCATAAATTCTGTATTTTTGGCTAACTTTCAAATTGATTGAATCCTTCATTCCTCCATTCAAAGGCGCAATGAGACAACCTTGTGGTTTGATACAGCCTGAAAGTAGCAACCAGTTAAAACACTGAGATCTAATTTGCCAAGTATCCTTCAGTATCATATCTGGAGACACAGCAGACTACACACTAGGCCCAATATGACTAGCTTTCAATCTTAAATAATTTTCAGTGGGAAATCAAGTAATTTTTCTCAAAATTTTCCCAGACTAGAGTGACTCCACTTACCTTTCCAGGCAGAAGTGAAGTCAGTAATACAACCAGCGTACAATTTAATTTGCAGCAGATCATGGTGGACCATGTGGAACCACCACTTCCATCTCCCATTCAAAGCAGGGCCTACCTGAAAGCTACAGCCTAGAAGTCGATGTGCAAGGAGTACTATGGGCAGCTTCAAGACAGAGCCAGAGCAGGATGTGTCATTGCTGCTCAATGCGACCAGAAGGTTGAAGTGCAGCAGTGGGATGGAGGATCAGAGCACAGACATGGCAGCACACCTGTTTTCCTACAAGCCAGATATTTGTCCTCTCCAGCAACAGAAGTGAAACTGCCTGAAAGCAGCTTCTGATGCTGACATATCTGTAGTTTTGCCAGGAGGCATTGGTAGGCAGCAGTATCAGGCAGGGGAAGGAGGGAGAAGGGGGAAGCACTGAAAAAAGACTTCCTCCCTCAACTTTCATTTCAGTAGATGAAGAATAAGGACTATAATTGTCACATACACTGAAGTTTTTCTACCATTTGTACATGTCTGTTACTAAGTAGTATCGGAAGCTTTGGGACTCAAGTTTTCTTCCATCCTCCTGGGATGGAAGGAGATGGTGCAACACCGGAAGCCAGGGTAGAAAGAGGCAAGAGGGTGAGGACTTGTGAAGTCCCACTGAGCTGACCTTGGCAGCTGGTTCTAGAGACTTACACATTCCAGCAACATCCTGATCCTGCAGCCAAGTACAATGGTCATGAGATATAAATTCTCACTGAGCAGGGAAGCTTCTGAGTCATTTCTCCACTTATTTCTGGGCAGTGAATCATTCTGGATTTGAGCAAATCCTGTTTTGCAATTCTGCAGTCTCAGCCCTAGATGTTATATCTGATCATGGTTCTGCCAATAATACTCAAAACTTGCCTCTGCTCTTTTCCAGGCTCAACTTTGCAGGTGGAAGGAGAGAGAAGACCTGCCTGTTGCCCAAGGACCTTCATCTCCTACTACCTCTCTGTAAGATCAGCACTGAGTACTGAGTCGAGGGAAGAACCTATGCCTCTAGCAGCAGCTTTGAGTGACTTCTCCAAAAGACTGGAAAATGCAGGAGGCACTCATGCTGGGATGTCCTTTCCCATTCTCTGAAGAGTTTAGTTTCTCTTTCGCATCAAGACGTTTTCCAGCAGGAGCTAAAATCACATTGTGCACAGTGAAATAGTTGATACCATGCATGAGGCTGAGTGCATCCTTGCCAGGACAACTCTGCTACTGGCTTTGGAATTAATCATTTGGTTTACTGGAAAGGACTAAATTAAAAGGTGTCTTTTACAGCTCAAAGTGTCCCTTGCAGGAAACAGCATACTACTGGGGAAGAAGGAGACCAAGCTGCAGGATGGAAGAGTGTGAAGCAGGTGCTGGGAATTCACTCTGTCCTCAGGGCTTTAAAAAAAAGAAAAAGAAAAAAAAAAGAAAAAAAAAGCTAGCTTGCTACTGAAAGAGCTCTGAAAATACTTGTTTTTAAAGAGAAGCCATTTTCACTCAGAGCATGGCCTTCGTGATACTACCCAGCATGCAGCTCATAAAAATACCAGCTTTGAGTTTCAAAATATTTCTTCAGGAGAGATCAAGATGCTCCAGGAAGAAAAAGGAGCAGATAAAAGAGCAGAGCAAAGCTTCTGAACCTACAGTTCCAGTTACATTTTGTGTCAGCAAATAAATAATTTGCTTAAACTGCAGATTGTCACAGAGAACAAGTAAATGATTTATGCTCTACGTAAAACTGCAAATGCATCACTCAAAGTGTTGTCTGTTTTCTATTAATGTAAATATATAAATTTTAAAGGTAGTTTCTGTCTACGGAATCTATGGCATCTTTTGCTATCTCAGTATTCTGCATATGAGGAGTACAGGATACTAGTTGTGAAGCACAGTAATAGCGTAAAAATGGGAAATGATGCAAGGGCAATGAAGGAAATGGAATGCGTTTGCACAGTGAGCTCAGGCTGTCATAGCACCAGAATTCAGGCTACAGAGAGACATATTTAAAGCAGAAATGAAAAGTTTCTTTGTAATTCCATGATCGAATTTTATTCCAAAATTTTGGTTGGAAAAACTTCAGAAAATTGAAATTTTCATACTGTTTTCTAGGTTTCCCAAAGTCCTTGAAGAAGAAATATTAAAAAGATTCCCACCTTGTCATGTCTGTCTTTGCTTTTTGTGTTCTTCCTGCTACTGACATTTGTATACTTGGGCATGTCTTCTGATAACATCTCAGACAACGGTGGCTATTAAATCACACACAAATAGAAATTATTACTCATCACAAACTGATGAATGTTTACCAACAAAAATAAGTTATTTCTTCAGTCTTCTCTAGATTCTTTGGCCATGCTTCACAAAACAGCTGCCTGCAAGATGCGCTGCAGGCTCCACATTGCTAATCGCTGAATTTCAGGCTTTAGTTCTTCCTCTTTCCCTGTAGCTGTTTCTATTTCAGTCCTGAGTAAGTGGAATGAAACAAGAGTTTGAAACTCCATCCGAAAGGCCAGCACTTCAATTTTTAGCCATCTGTGAAATATTTCCTGCTTTAAGGACCAGTTTTGGTCTTATCTCTCCTGTGTCGTAATCTTTTTGAAGACTTTCAACTCTATCTGCAGAGGTACAGCCCTGCTGTTATCCTCCTGGGGACTTGGAGAACGGCTAAAATACTGTGTTTAGAGCAGTGTTTAAGGTGAGGACTGCACGCTTCCAGGCTCTGCAGTGCAGCAGAGTGGCATGGGTTCCCCTGTGTAATGCTGCCAGGTGTGGGGTGGCCCTCTGATGGTGGTTAATCTCATTGTACAAGAATGTGGTCAGGAGAGAGGGGACACCCTCAAATGGTTCCAGCTGCAGTGATGAAAATGGTATAGCTTCAAGCAGAAATTTATGCTCATACACAGGCTCGCAGTGTATCTACATTCAGCAGAGAGGAGAGGCTAGCTATTGGCTCTACTCCCCATTCTCGGGCTCTCATTCTTTGTTTCTTGAACCTAAGACCTCTTCTTGTAAGGCATGAGACTTAGAAGGCAGAAAACTTGTCAGAAATGAGCCAATATTGCCCCTTTCAGCTTGTTATTTTCTTTCTAAAATGGGAAGTGGTCAAACGGAAGTGTTTTCGATGGTACATATATGTCTACATAGCCATGTCCATGTAGAAATTTTTGTCAAAAGAAAAAAAAAAAAAAAAAAGAACAGGAAGAGAGGAATAAAAAGTGACCTTTTCTGAGGTTTTTGACCAAGTCTGCAATTTTTTTTTTTCTCTTGACCAACAGCAATGGTCAGGAGTGAAAAATAAGTGGCTTTAGAGAAGGGAAAAACAAAAGGTTAGATAATTGATATTCAGTTTCTCACAGTTAAAACAAGAAAGAGCTCAATTTTTCTGAAAAACATAAAGACCTGTAAGGTAGCTTGGCAAGTTAAGAGCTAAAGGTTTTAACAGCAGGGGCGGACCATCTAGAAGATACCACTGAGTTTTCTGATGTAGTGATAGTTTCCTGTATGTGATGTATTTGTGGTTAAATATACGCATGCTGGGTATAGAAAGATAAGCATGACATTCTAACATCAGTTGCATAAATAAACGTGTGTGATTGCACTAAAGAAGAAGAAAATAAAGATGATCTCAAGTGGATAATATTTGTGTACATGCCAAGAAAATTTCCTGCTGGATGTCATAGCACTTCACCTTCCATTTTCTTGGAACCTTGCAGCGGTTTGATTTTCTCATCCTATTCTTATGTATGAAACTTTATTAGCCTCATTCTTGTGCTTCCAGCGTGGCTGGTGACTGCAATGGAAGTGAAAACAAAGCAAAGTGAAAACAGAGCAAATATGATATAGATCTATCTGAGAAACCTCTCCAAATATTACAAATATCCACATTCCCCAAGGCGTACTAGTCTCCGTGGAGTCACATAAAAATTGCTATATGTTCTTGCATGCCAGCTCAGCTTTTCAGTCTTGGGTAACTTGTGGTTGTAAGAAGTCTATGTAATTTAACTTCTCTTTTGTGGCTTTCCAAAGTTGGAAGCTTTGTCTTTGAAAGAGCTGATTTTGAAAGTCACTGTGAAAAATGTCTACATCAAAACAGGAAGGAGAACACATCCCTCCTTCTATTTAAAGTTGCAGAAGAGATAGTAGCTATGAAGAACAGGGACTAGTTCTTATTCTTCTTTCTCTGCTTTTAGATTTACACCTGTAGATGGTAACTAGATTCACTTATGTTGGGGAGATCCTCAGCTGATGCTGCCAGTCCCTATACTGGGTGCAGGGAGAGAATTGGGGCCGGAGCATCAGTAACCTTGGCCTTTACCTGCAAGGGCAAGCAAAAACCACTCCACTGTCCACTTTACAACATGAAGACATCCAAGAAGAAAAATGTACTTACATACAGCTCAGAAAGGAGGAGACAAAGCAGAAATGCTGTCTTTCCACAAACAAAGACAAACTGTTACCATTGGACAGGCTGCTGGTCTTTGTAAAAGTGTTCTAGTTTCCTGGCCAAGCAGAATGTGCTATCTATCTTCCATAGATGCATATAAATTTACTTCATACACTCTTCTATTCTGGGATTTTTCCAGTTCCCAGTGTCCAAGTGTAGAAGTTCTTGCACACAAAATACTAGAGTTTGTTTCCTAGTTATTTTGCACTGTTTTGTATATCTAATGTTATAGCAATCTGTCTGAAAACTTTCAGTCCTAAGCAGGGAAGGGAAACTGGGCTAAGGCCAAAAATGGCAGAGCAGCTCATCAACCGCTCAATGCACTTGGGATTAAAATACAGTTGTCTTCATGAGACTTTATGGATGTAGAAGACAGAGAGCTAGGAATCAGTTCACCTGTGTTTGTGTCTCTGGTAAGGACCAGACTAAAAGTGATAGCAATTCAGGGCTAAATTTTTCCTATGAAAATATGATGAAAGCAATGTGTAGACTATCTTTCCCTAAAACCAATGAGAATAACTGTAAGGTTAGCACCAAAATCTCTGGATTCTTGCTTCCTATTCCTATCTTAACTGTATTATTTAAAACTAATGCACAGTCTCCTTCGGCAGAGCAGGTTTGAAGGCAGTGCATACAAAGCTTACAAACCAAGTCCACGAGGAGTTTTCTCAATCCAGATGACCGTGCACACGATGCATCTATATGCAGCCAAAGGCAGTTCTGTCACTCGCACAAAAACCAATGAGTGCATTTGAACCACCCAGCAAGGGCAGAGTAGCCATGGCAACATGAAACCTAGCACGGGTTACAAAATCCACCCCAGATCTTGTGTGAATATGAGGGCAATGTTTAACCCACACTTCATTTTAACCTGCTAATCCAGATCCCAGAGCAGTTTACACCTGCCTGGTCTCTGCTCAGGCTTTTGGCTGTCAGGTGCATCCATTTCTCTGGACCTATATGCAGGTCTCAAAGGCGAAAGAAAGATGTGTGCTGCTGTGGTGCTCCAGGCAAGCAGGGTGCCCTTGATGACAGGAGGCTGAGGGGGTATCTCATCTGTGGGAGGAGAGGGACACACAGCTCCAGCCAAATACCTTGCCTGACAAATGCTTGAGGTTGAAAACAAGCAGCTTTTTTTTTTTTTTTTTTTTTTTTTTTTTTTTTTTGTGAGCAAATCTTGACAATTCATCAGGTCGGAGGAGAAAGATTATTTCCCTCAGAGCTAAAAAGTCAACAGTTGACCTGCTAATACCTACCATGGCACAACAACAAAGATGCAGTTTTTCAGAAACACTTGTCACATGTAGGAGGCAGGCAGAAATGCTTCAAGAAAATCTTTTCTAACACCTCTGAAGAGAAAATTTGTCATGTTGCAGCAAGTGAAAAGCAACACCCGTAGATTTCCAGCTTCTCACTGAGGCTGGCCCTTGGGTTCTCCTTTGGACTTAGAGTTGAGAGCTCAACTCCCCTAGGTGTCAGGGAATGAAATAATATCAACCCAAGGCTCCTAGGGCTGTTTCAAGTGTAAATAGCTAACACTATTACTTCAAAATCACCCTTCCCCACAGCCTGGCTGATACTCATATGGCCTTTTGGCCCACTGACAGTTCTTGTCTGTGGCTTTTTGGGTGGTGTTTCTGGTTTCCTCTACATATCAACTGTTTGTAGAACAAATATTGAAGTGTAGGACGTTCATAAAGCACAAAATTGTTCCAAAGATTGTTACAAGGTATCCAGGAGCAGAGAGAGAACGACCATGAAAAGTTACGTTATTAAGCTGAACACGAATATTAAAACACAAGTTTCCAGCCCACTGTGTAGCAAGCCTGAAATGCCAAGAAAGCTCATTCAGATATATTAAAGAAAAATGCATGGCTGATAATTTATTCTATTTGGATAGAAGAGCAGCAGAGAATAAAAAGCCAATATTTGTGCTTTTTGTCAGAGACTCAGGAGGAGCCCAGCACTGCTTTCATTAGACTGACTTTATTCTGTCTGAATACAGAACAGACTTTGTGCAGGTTTGCATGAATACTCTTTTCCTGTGTCAAATGTGATCTGTCCTGGGAACTCTGCATAAGCCTCCATTTTAAAAGATTCAGAAGAAAAACAGTGCCTTACTCTATTTCTTGCCCTCCTGCTAATGACCACAGTTATGGATAACACAGTTACATGTTATACTTTCATAGGGAAGTGATAATTGATAAAAACTTTTCAGAAAAACCCACAATTGTTTCTCTGCCAGTAGCAACACATTCATACGTATATAGCAGTGATGTGGGCAGTGTTCTCAAATCACATGGAGATTTTTGGATGGGAAGGAATCTTTAGTCAAAGAACAAGCAATGATATACAACAGTAATATAAAATTGGATCACATCTTCTTTCAAAGTGTAATCAAAGTCAAAAAAGTGCACTTAAAAGATTTAGGGTCTTCTAAGATTGAAGGAGAAATTAGATTAATTCTTCTACCTTTTGTTCCATGGATTATCCAAGGGCTCACTGGAGCTCGCCAGACAATTTTGAGCTTCTGTACTTAAAATAAAAATGATTGTCATCACCCTCCTATGCTGTTTTGCTGCATATCATAAAGAGAAACTTAATGATTTAATATACTGAAGCTGTCACGTCCTGTCAGAGATGCAGAGAAGATCAGTGGTAAAAATCTTCATTAAAGACGGGGAATGCTGCCTGTATCAGCATTTTGGTGATTGATCATCAGGAAAAAAAAAAAAAAAAAAAAGGAAAAAAAGTGTACTTACTTAAATAGCACATCAAGCCAGAAAATTATAAGGCATTTATTTCTCTTGTCCTGTTCAAGGGACTCACCTGTTGAGGAGAGGCTACATCTATGCCTGAAAAAGGAAGCACTATGACATGAATATCTTGATGAGACTGTTCCTGCTGATAATAAAGGTTTCATTATTTCATGCATGATCAGCTCAACAAGGGTATTTGACAGCTGTGTTTCACAGGATGATGTGTAGTCTAGTGTTCATTTGAGGCAAAAAAGTTGAGATTCTCTGAAGCTTTTTCACTAAGCAGGTCAAGTTGTCCCAGACCTGATTTAGCTATGAAATACAAGGATTTAGTCAAAGTGTTAGTCAGAAAGATAGTCAAATGCCTGCAAATCCATCTTATTGGTTATAGAGCCAATTTACATAAAAAATGCACACCGTACAAACATCTTTTAGTAATCATCATTAAAAAATTGCAAGTAAAATACACAGTGAGACCTCTCCTTTCAAAAAATCCTAAGTGAACATAAAAAACTGTGGTATTGCTTTCAAAAGCAGTCCATCTTCAGGGAAAATATTAGGAAGTTACGATGCAAAAGCTCCTCTGGCTGCAGTGAAAAAGAAGAAGGACATCTGTTTGGTGGATTCTGATAGATGTTCTGCGTTTATAGAGGTTCCTCTTTTTATTAGTCCAGGAAGCAAACAGAAACTTTCACAGTACTCCATTTAGTCTCACACTGCTGCTGATAAAAATACTAATAACAAAATTAGCCATTTGGATTTCCAATATTTAGGCATTTATAACATGATTTTCACTGAACTTTTTTTTTCACCCTGTCATGCAGTAGCAACAAGTTTGGAAACTAGGAAATATGGATTACTATTAATCCAGGAATATGAAGATATGATGAAACAGTATTATGGCTTCAAGTTGCGCCAAAGGAGGTTCAGGTTGGACATTAGGAAAAATTTCTTCTCCAAAAGGGTGGTTAGGCACTGGAACAGGCTGCCCAGGGAGGTGGTGGAGTCACCATCCCTGGAGGTGCTCAAGAAACATTTAGATGTTGTACTGAGGGACATGGTTTAATGTGGAAATATTGGTGGTAGATGGATGGTTGGTCTAGATGATCAATCCTGGAGGTCTTTTCCAACCTTAGTGATTATATGATTTTATTCTATGAGTCTATTTAGGTGGGAAAGTTTCTCCACAGTTTCTTCAGATTACCAGCTTCCAAAGCTGGTAGAGTTTATCAGCTACCAGAGGAGGGCCATGAAGATGATCAGAGGGCTGGAGCACATCCCATACAGCAAAAAGATGAGAGAGCTGGGGCTCTTCAGTCTGGAGAAGAGAAGGCTCTGGGGAGACCTTGTAGTGGCCTTCCAGTACCTGATGGGGGCCTACAGGAAAGGAGGGACTTTTTATAAGGGCATGTAGCGACTGGATGAGGAAAAATGGCTTTAAATTCAAGTGGGTAGATTTAGACTAGAAATGCTTTACTGTGAGAGTGGTGAGACACTGGAGCAGGTTGCCCAGCAAGGATGTGGATGCTCCTTCCTGAAGGCCTTCAAGGCCAGTCTGGATGAGACTTTGAGCAACCTGGTCTAGTGGGAAGTGTCCCTGATTATAGCAGGGGGGGTTGGAAATAGATGATATTAAAGGTCCTTTCCAACCCAAACCATACAATGATTCCAAGAGGAATATAATCCCCTAATGGATTATTTAGTTATATATTAATACTTACGTAGCTGACTGTTCACTGTTACTAGGTGTCCAATGTTACTTTACATTAAACTTACATAAATTTGTACAACCAGCAAAATCTGGGGCTTTCTCAAAACTCACTTTAAAGGAGCATTAAGCTTTATGATATTTCACAGTGTACATGACATCCAGCAGCCAGCTGATGGATTGATGGCTGGATCCAGAGCATGCAAATGGATTCTCAGATGTACCAGTAGTGTTGTGTGGGCCATGGTACTCCACAGAGAATAACTGGTGGTAACTCTCATCTGGGCAGAACTATGCATTAAACTATGAGGTTTGATGCATATGAGAGCTTGGTCATGTCACTATGAGATGGAGCCAAAGAGGAAAATTTTTAACAAAACAAATTAATAGTATCAAAAGCAGAGTTTTTCAGAACAGACATTAAGGGAAACAAGAAATGCAAATAAAATTAAAATGTTCAAAGGGGATTTAAATGTTCTGGCTGGTTTATGGACAAAATGTAGGAAAATCTGAAGGGTCGGCAAGTAATAATAATAAAAATGAAGGTAAAAAATATCAACACTTAATTTGTCTTTGTATGGTATTTCAAACACTAGAAACTAATATTCAAGTTCACTACAAACTAGAAACTTCAAGAGCATGGAGTGTGGCAACAGATATTTTCATGGTAGTAAACAGGTGGTTAGGTTCAGGAAGCCACCAGTACTGCCACAAGTGGAGAACTGCCACATGGGACAGTTCCAGCTTTGATCAAGAGAGTAGGAAGATAATGATGGTTACAGAACTGGAGCATATGGTAACAATAAAACACAGCTGGAAGCAATGAGTTTCACCATTACTACTGCCTGGCAAAAAGTACTTAAACCTCCTGCCTCAAAGAACCTTGGTTGCACTGGAAGGGTTACCTTAAAATATGCAATATTTTCCTTACCCACTCTGGTCGTCTTCTGATCATTATGTAGAGGGAGGAGCACCTTGAGTCAGGGCAGGAGATTCAGCAGCAGCGGTTCACAAGGCAATCTCCAATCCCTGCTAAATCTTATGGAAAATGCAGGAACTCCTGAAGTGCTAAACAAACCTCTGAATACTTATATCCGTAACACCAACTGAGATACAACTGGATTTATAGAAGTAATACAACTCTAAAAATAATGCTGAGAATGCCTTTATGTTACCATTGAAGAAAAAAATACACATTAATCACCAAAATTTGTTCATCTTGTTCTAAAAAAGAAAAAAATACTGTTTAGAATTCTGTGTTGCTTCATCAGATTATGACTCTCAACAGTTTGTTCTGTTTTCAAAGCAGCAAAGATTAAATCGTGGGCTAGCTGTGCCTCTTATTCATCAGTTTCAGTTGTGAAAATAGATTGGTGGTTTTCCATAGACAGTTTTCACTCCTTTTATTTTTTTTCAACAAATAACAGAATCAAAGTAGCAACGCCTCAAATAGCAGCTGATAACATCTCTGCAGAAAAGATCTCAACAATATAGAATCATATATTTTAAGTGTATGATAGGATTCTGCAGAAAACAAAACTAGCTAGCATTCAAAATTACCTAATAATGAATTCTATGTTGTAGAACGTAAGATATTTACTTAGCACATTCAATACACAAAATATGTAGTACCAAATCTTTCAAAAAAGGCAAGCAATAAAAGTACTACATGCTTTCAGGAAATTTGGAGGGTAAGGAAGTTCTGAATTATTGAATGTCTTTGTACATTAACATATCTCAGAAAATACGTTGATGTTGAAACAGTTCTTGAAACAAACTCTGCAGTTATCCACGTTTTCTGCAGGGGAAGGCTGATTCAAGTACATAGGCCAACATACATTACGTGCTTTAACATGTTCCTTGGCCTGCCTTCCTAGCAGCAAAACAGTCATAACGAATTTCAGATTGGAGATACTCCATGATTAGCACTGGGACTAAAATCCAGTATGAAATTACAGAATTTATTTTGAATTATCAGAGTAAGTTTAGAAGAATTTATGGAATAGGAAAGGGAAAGGCTGTGGGAATTGGCAGAGTGGTTGTTGTGCATGCAATGTCAGCCAAAAGGAAGCAAAGACAACGGCTTTGGGACACAAATCTTTTCTTTCCTGTTGTCTGGACATGAGGTCACTGTTTCTCCCTTTTCCCAGGTCCAGACTAGGTGCAATGCTAAACATGTATTCCCAAAAGGCGCACATGCATGCACAACACACTTGGGTCTCTCTGGTAGCTGACACAGACCTGTAGCCTGTCCAGTATCTGGTCTCTGATCCCCAGTCTCTCCAGTAAACATTCCCTAGAGATGTATCTAGATTTGGTATTACTCTGCTTTACATGGCGTCATGGATGGAGTTATTGAGCCACTGCTGACCTTGTGAGACTCTGCTCCTCAAAATGTCTCTGATGCTCCTCTTCAGCTAGGCCGATCTAGAGTGAGGGCTCTTCTCGTTTGTATGGTATAAATTCTGTAGAATTTCAGACATTAAATGTCTG
Source organism: Numida meleagris (assembly GCF_002078875.1). Lineage (NCBI taxonomy): Eukaryota > Metazoa > Chordata > Aves > Galliformes > Numididae > Numida > Numida meleagris. Next base: position 152,600,291 of record NC_034409.1, on the reverse strand, counting down.
CCAAATAATGAATCTAAATTAGCTACCTTAACTTCACAGTAGAAAATCAAAGATACAACATTGTGGTTGGAAACTAATTAAGAAACGTAATTTACTCTAGGATCAAGAGAGAACCAAAGACTTCTGGAAGGCTCTCTTAGTTGCTACTTGGCAAACAGCCATGCCTTTAATAAAATAGCATATACAATGAGTGCAAAGCATCTCCGAATGGTTCTAAAATGCAGAAATAATACCAGAAAATAGACTCATAAAACTGCTATGTGTAGTAACTTTTTCACTTTTCTTCTGCTGAAAGTATTCTGACTTTACAATAGGCAAAAGAAATTGACTGAGTGCAGGATCTATCCTAAAATATGTTTAATGCAATCAAATTTGAATTTTGTTTGCTTTCATTTCACAACATTTCCCTGACAAAATTCTTATACAGTAGAATCCAAAATGCAATCTGAAAGTCAAATATACTTGAAAAATATATCTATAGAATCATTCTACTATAGATCTGCATATATTTTTATAATTATTGATAAACAAATACGTTTGCAAATTTATCTAATAGTTTTCCGTGAAAAGATCCCTGCTTACCCTTGCACTTACCACATATTTTATTTAAATTGCATACATGTTAAGTTCCAAGATGCTCTTCATTGGGATTGACTTGCTAAGTTGAATCAGTTTTGTTTAGATCAAATGGGAGTGCTCTGCAGTTCCAAAGCCAGAGCCTCCATACTAGGGAAGATGGTGGCATCGTGCACCATTCTGTACTAATTATGGGTAAGCCAAGGTTGCATCAAACTGCAACTGCAGAATACTGTGATGTGAAGTTTGAAAGCTGTGGAAAAATTCAGTCATAAAGCAAATGAATAGCAAAAGTGTGAAATAACAGCATAAACAGTGAATACTCATCTTTTGTCAGAATGAGTGCAAGTTAAATGTGAAAGCATTTAGTTGCAAAGCAAAAAAACCCTCATATACAGCATGACAAAACATTTCCAAGCATCTCATCAGCTCTGGTTCTTCAGCTGATGATAAACATATGGAGGAAACTAAACTTCAAGGCAAATGAAATCTGAAGACTGAAAAGCTATGAGGTATAATGTGTATTTAAATAAAAACATTTCTAAAACCATAATTTTAGAGTAGCTCAGGGGGTATTTCCTGCAATGGATTTCTAAGCAAAAAGCCTCTCTTGAAAATCCTCTTGCCCAGAGACTGCCCTGCCTGAAGTGCCCACATTTCTGAGGGTATCCTGGTGAGGGCCCCAGCTGGGCCACACACTGCTGTGGATGCCACAAAGTACTCACAACAAGCCAGGCGACTCTCCTTCCATCACTGTACTCAGGGCTGCTCTTCTCAGTGTGCACTCCCAGTTAAGCCACCGTGTTCCTTCAGCTTGTGTTTGCTATTCCATGTTATCATTACCTTTACCCTTCACTGCACCTGAGTCTGGCAGGTGACATAAGGTAAATCAGCCCTGCAGGTTGGCTCCAAAACAGTGCTGAGAGCTGTATGTAGTCTAGATCCAAGCACCTCTCCAAAGCAGGAGTCTCCAGAGATGCGTCCTTTGCATCATCCCCGTATCCTCTACTACACTGGCACAATGGGGAAAGCCTTTGTGGCTTTCATTTGTGATGCTGTGGCCTTTTTTCTATGCCATAAGCTGGGAGACAAGACACATTTCACCAGGACCCAGAAAGGACCAAGATCCCTATAAGATTCCCATACAAAGTACTGACAAGCAGAAAATAGGTTCCCATAGTTCTTACAGACAAAACAGTATCATCTTGGTATTCATTTCTGGTATTTGCACCTAAACTGGAAGCCATATAAGAATCTTAACATTTTCCTTACCAAGGGAACTGGAAAATTCACTGTCATGTCTTCTGGGCCTCAGACAAGACTGGAGGTGGTCTTGGAAATCTCCCATTCTAGAGAAGCAGCCACAGTGGCTTGGGAGAGACATCACATTAGTCATCAAGAGCCCCTCCAAGTGCCAGCGCAGGTGGGAGGAAGAGATGCATTGCTCTTATTTCTCTGCTAGACAAATGTCATTCCTTTTAATTGCTGCAATCTGGCAGGCTGCAGTTCTTTCCCAAGATTATTTCAGGCTCTTTGAACCAGAAATAACACCACAAAATAAGAATGAAATCTGCAGTGGCATATGATGGGCCCCAGGGCTGTGTGTTTTACAGTTTGGCTGTGGTTGTGTTACTGGAGTGCAGGGTAGCCCTAACCACATCACACTTGGCCTGCGGACTCAGACTCACTGTCTGGAGCAATTATATTTGTCAGCATGGATGTAGCCCTGCAGTAGACAGGTTAATTCTCCATTTTTCTATTTTCTATTTTCTATTTTTCTATTAATGAATGTGTTTACCAGTGTTGTACAGAATCATGAGATCACAGAATATCTTGAGTTGGAAGGGACTCATGAGGATGACTGAATCCAACATCTGAGTCCAAACAGTGCAATGTAAGACTTAAATCAAATATCTAAGAGAACTGACCAATTGCTTCTTAAACACCAGCAAGACTGAGGCCATGACCACTGTGTTTTTTTCTTAATATCCAGTCTGAACCTCCTCTGGTGCAGCTTTGAGCTGTTTCTTTGTTCCTATCACAAAGAGATCAGAGACTCCTGCTCCACTCCATCTATGATGATGTTTTTCAGTAACTACCACTATAATCTTCCCCATAATTTTACTAGGCACCAAAGTGAGATCATAGAATCATAGAATCCTTAGAGTTGGAAGGGTCATCTGAAGGCCATCTAGTCCAACTCCCCTGCAATGAATGGGGACATCCATAGCTAGATCAGGCTGCCCAGGGCCTTATCCAGCTTCGCCTTGAAAGTCTCCAGGGACAGGGTATCAACCACATCACTGGGCAACCTGTTGCAGTGCTTCACCACCCTCACTGTAAAAGATTTTTTCCTTATATCTAACTAAAATCTACCCTCTTTGAGCTTGAAGCCATTTCTCCTTGTTCTGTCACCACAGACCCTGCTCAAGAGTTTGTCCCCTTGTTCCTGTATCTCCTCTTCAGATACTGACAGGCTGCTATCAGGTCACCTCGCAGCCTTCTCTTCTCCAGGCTGAACAGCTCCAGCTCTCTCAGCCTGTCCTCATAAATTGATTGACAGACCCATAGCTGACAGGACCCTCTTGCTTGCTCTTCATAAAATTTGGAATAATATTATCAAGCTTCCAGTCGACTGAGGCCTCTTCAGGTCAAACTGTTGATAAATAGCTGAAAGTGGTCTTACAATAACACTGGCTAGCACTTTCAGTACCCTGGGATGAATCCCACTGGGCCCAGTATCTCAGAATCACCGAACTGTAGGGGTTGGAGAGGATCTCTAGATGTCATTGAATCCAACCTCCTGCTAAAGCAGGTTCCCTACAGCAGATCACACGGGTAGGTGTCCAGACGGGTCTTGAATATCTCCAGAGAAGGAGACTCCACAGTCTCTCGGAGCAGCCTGTTCCCATGCTCCACTCTGACACAAAAGAAGTTCTTCCTAGTGTTAGCGTGGAACTTCTTGTATTCCAATTTCTGCCCATTGATCCTTGCTCTATTGTTGTATACCACTGAAAAGAGTCCACCTCCATTGATTTGACTCCTTCACTTTAGGTATTTATTAACAGTTATGAGATCCCCTCTCAGCCTTCTCCAGGCTGAACAGTCCCAAGTCTCTCAGCATTTCCTCATACGGGAGATGCTTTAGGCCCCTAATCATCTTTGTTGCCCTCCACTGGACTCTATCTAGCAGATCCCTGTCTTTTTTTGAACTGGAGAGCCCAAAACTGAACACAGTATTTCAGATGTGACCTCATCAGAGCAGAGCAGAGGGAGAGGATCACCTCCCTCAACCCGCTGGCCATGCTCTTTTCAAGACACAGTAGGATACTGTTGGCCTTCTTGGCCATGAGGGCACACTGCTGGGTTATGACCAACCTGCTGCCCACCAGGGCACCCAGGTCCTTCTCCACAAAGCCCCTCTCTAGCAGGTCAGCCCCTAACCTGTACTGATGCATGTGGTTATTTCTCCCCAGGTGCAAGGCTCTACACTTGCCCTTGTTGAACCTCATCAGGTTCTTCTCTGCCCAACTGTCCAGTCAGTCCAGCCAGAATGGCAGCTGTGCATTCTTGTTGAATGGCAGCATAGCCTTCTGGTGTGTCAGCCACTCTTCCCAGTTTTGTATCATCAGCAAACTTGCTGAGAGTGGACATATACTTATGTACACTCCGTTGCAGCAGTTAATTCCATACAAGTTCAGTGTCAGCTGGGAGCTTATCACCCCCCTACCTGCATTCCTACAAACAAGAGATCTGGGAGTCCCAGAATCCATTGCTGGTGTTAAAAGACAGAGGTGAGGAAAGTATAATTGTCTCTGCTTTATGTTCATCTCTATATGTGAGATAACCTACCTCATCAAGTAACAGTCTGATATTTTCTTTGGTCTTCCTTTAGCACCCTTTAAATAAGCCTTTTTTTATTATCCATCATAGTACTGGCCAGCTTCAACTCTATACTTAGGCTGCATGTATTTTCTCCCTACAAAGGCAAACATCATCTCTGCAGTCTCATTTGGGATCTCATGGAGTATTCAAGAGTTCTAGACAGTGCAGCATTTATATCATGCCTACCTTGTTCAGGTGGAATGACTACAGGTCAGGTAAGTCTTCCTACAAAACCTGGAGTGATAGCACCTGTTTTCAGATGACTGAATCCTGCTCTATGCAGCCAGGAGTGAGCGAATGGTCCACATATGAACAAGTGTTTAGTGCAATTTGAGGTGCCCTAGTGTACTCCACCCAGCTAATATAAAAAGTTATGTATTTTTCCCAGGTCCAGCTACTTTCATTTATATTCATAGTATACTGGGCTTTAAGACGGTCAAAGTGGCACTTTGTGTGCTAAACACCCAAATTGCTCCCCATTGATTAGATGCTACATTTATTCATCTGCATGTTCACGCTGGGTTCCTCCAGATGGAGGAGCCCTGGCCCTGACAGCAAGGAGAAGGCCAATGGTAGGTGGCATGGGACGGGCCTGGAGTAATGATGGACTGCAGTGCAACTGCAACCCATTGTGAGAAGCTGTCCCCACACAGAGGGTTAACAGTGGGCTCCCCATGTCAGTCATTTTCCCTGCAAGCCTGAGTTATTTGATTTATCCATCTGATTATATTTGAGTGAAGGTGAGGAGTCCTTTCTCCCTGGGCTGGCTGAGGGCAGGGCCTTCCATCAACTCCTGGCACCCACCACAGTGATGCAGTGGCTGTGTCACAGCAGGCAAAATGCTGGCCGAGCGCTGTGTCACAGAGGTTTCAGTGACACAGCCAGCCCAGCAAGAGTATAGCAGTGGCTGCGCCAGCGAAGAAACCAGACCAGAGGAGGGCAGGAGGATCACAGAATCATAGAATCACCAAGGTTGGAAAAGACCTACAAGATCATCCAGTCCAACCATCCACCTATCACCAATAGTTCCCACTAAACCACCTCAGCATGGTGTCTAAACATTTCTTGAGCAGCTCCAGGGTCGGTGACTCCACGACCTCCCTGGGCAGCCCATTCCAGTGCCTGACCACTCTTTTGGAGAAGTAGTATTTCCTAACACCCAACATGAATCTCCCCTGGTGCAACTTGAGGCCATTCCCTCTAGTCCTGTCACTAGTTACACAAGAGAAGAGGCCAACTCCCAGCTCACTACAACCTCCCTTCAGGGAGTTAAAGGGAGCAATAAGGTCTCCCCTGAGCCTCCTCTTCTCCAGACTGAACAATCCCAGCTCCCTCAGCCACTCCTCATAAGGAGCATCAGCTCCTGGCATCAGCCCCATGTAGTTAGTGATGTGGCCAGCCCAGCACAGGTGACTTCTGGTTGGGAAGGAAACATGGCAGATTCGATAGAATCTAAAGAATCCTTATTGTTTTGAACTATGGTACCCATAAAGAATAACTCCATAGCTGTCAAGTGGAATACAGTTTTTTTAAAAAGGTGAGACTAGAGGCCCAACATCTGTATTACTTACTACACTTTCTAATCCTTCAGTATAAACCTTTAAATACACCAGGAGCCTCACAAGCCAAGTTAATTTATTATTACTGTAATATCAATTAACCAAGATTCCACTCACTATTCCAAAGCATGCAAAAGTATATGATATATAAAAAAGCTAAGTTTTACCAAAACACAAACACCTCTAACCAGCTGCGTTTCTACAGTACCTTTGTTTTTAATTGGATTTTATGCATTTTGTTTGCCTGTGTTTCAGGCATCATTGGGCTACAGTTAGTGAATGGAAAATTACGCAGCCTTCTCTAAAATTTCTTCCACAGATGGATCGTTTGAAAGAAATAGAACACGCACTGACTTTAAAATATTATTGAAATGACTGCAGTAATGAGGGGGTATCCACTTCACAAGGTCTATAGTTCTACACCAAGTCAAGTACAACCTGAACAGCTGATTGTATCCCAAATCTTCATTTTTCTAATCACAGCAATATAAAGAATTTCTGTTAACAACAAATAATATTAAGAGACTCTTCACAAATCATGACAGTCAAAAAAACCTGAGCTTTCTACATCTTTGCTTTTTTCCTTACTTCATCTAATCTTATATCATTTCACTTTTATGTTGAAAGTTAGTGGTGAAAGAGCGTTACTTTATCTACAGCTGCATTCTCACAGTTGAAGTTTTATTTTTTTTTCTGTTATGAACACTTCTGATATTATAGTAGAAGTATTCACGAGCCAAGGGGTCTCCTCCTAGAAACCTTCTAATCAGTTTTCTGAAGGCTTGGATATTTCTCTTCCCTGTGAAAGATTTCTTATTTGAATGCTTCTCAATCATCTAAGCTGAAAATAACTTATAAATTAGTTTTGCAGAGCAAAGTCTTTGTCTTTAGAAAAGACTGAATTGCTGCAAGTTACAAATATTTTTAGGAGAACATTACCTAATGGATTTATGCAGTCTTGAGTTTAAACCTTTGTTCAAATTATATCAATTGAATACAATGTCATACTGCAAATTTAGGGCACACTTCCTTTCAGGAAGCACAACTGTATTTTTTAGTAAAGAGCTGTCTAATACAAGTTTATGGCCTTTCCGATTAAAACCATAAAACAATTTTATTAAACAAGAAAGAAAAAGCTTAAAACTTAAAAACCACTGTTTTTCATACATGTGTTCTCTGTCCCGTTTTCACACAAATGTGTGCCAAAAGAATTCATACCTCTTTTGCACTGGTAATATCTTAAACAATATAGTGCATGTCTTCTTCTGTTATGTTTTGTTAATGTTCTACTAACATGTTTCAGCATTATTTATCACCCCATTTTATTTCAAATATTTTCATATCTCCTAGAGGCAGACTGGCAGCTCAGTTCTCGTATCATAACCATGTAACTTATTTGAATTGACTTCTAATTTTAAACATTTCAGAGCTAGAAAGGACTACAGGTAGTTATTAGGCCATGCCTGGCCTTACACATAGATCAAGCATATCTAAGTTTTCTTGACATACATTGGTCTAAATTATTGAGGAAGCCATCAGTTTTAGGGATACAAATCCAACAGCAGCCTACCAACTCTTTCCTGAAGTGCTGCTGCTTGACTAGATATTTTCTTTCTCATATGCACCTACTTGATTACTCCTGTACACAAATAATACTTTATACTTGTTGCTATTCAATTTCATCTTACTGTTTTCAAGATACTTATTCATTTTTTCAAGGTAATCTTGAATTGTATGGTCTTGTCATCCCCCCCAGCTCTATATCATCTGAAAATTGAGCAGGTTTACTCTTCAAACTGCTAAGAACAGAACACAAGAAGACAAAAGAAACACCTCTGTGAACCATACTAGACACATTTGCCTTTTTGGCACAAGTCGTTGATTTATGACTTGCAAAACATATCCCACCCTTCTGCACCCACACTGTCAGTGCTTTATGTAGAGCACACCGACCTAATTTGTTATATGAGAGAGTATAAAAAGCCCTACTAAAGTGAAGATAAATGGCATTTATGTTCTCAAATCTTGTTGTCCTTCTGCAGAAGGAAATCACATGGATTTGATAATTTTGTATTGGCTGCTACTGTCTTCCAGGTGTTATGTAATAACTTGTTTTGTTAGTCATTCAGAAGAAATTAAGCTAGTGACTGAATAAAAAACTCAGTACTCCTTCCACCTGGCTTTTCCTTCATGATCCTTTTAAGACATTTCCTGCCCAATTTTTTTTGCCCTTAAGTACATCAATATCTAGTATTTCATTATGCAGTTCTTAAATTCCCCTATTAGGAAATTCCAAAGCACTTGCTCACCTGCAAAACTCTAATATCTAAATTGTTCCTTTTCCATTTGAAATTGGTTTTTTTCATTTTGTCACTGGTATTAACAATAATACTCCATAACTGCAAGGACCAGGGCAAAAAAAAGTAAATGCAAAATTTGACCTTTTGAGCGTCATCCAGCAACAGCTTTTCCTCTCTTGTGCACAGCTGATCAACTCACTCTTTCCTTCACCTTCCCTCTCTTACAATTGTATTCCTAAATTGATTGATATCACTTGGCAGATGCATCTTGTTTGGAGCTTTGGCTTTTTACAATTTTGTTCCTACATGTTCATGTTATATTTATCTCTTGCCCTCAGTAGCCTGACCTAATTCCAGCTTGATTTTTTCTCATGTTTAAGGTTCATGCACAGTTCATGCTTTATTCCAGGTGATCTCTTACTGCTTTTTCTCTCTTTTCTCCACAGTATGTACCCGTGGATAGATATTATGTAATTGTATTACTTTTTAAGGAGCTAACTCTTCAATAGCATTACTCTTTACATTAGATCTTATTTACTGATTTGGTGAATTTTTTGAACTCTACCTTCTGTTACTCAGTTGTTATTCCTCCTCCATGAATTTTTTTCCTTGATCATTCTTAAGTGGACCTTCCAATCTCAAGTTTTCACTCCTTCCTCACAGCTGCCAAAGAATATGGAATAATCTCCCCATTATTTGCTTTTCTTACTTCTTGAATCAGAAATATTTTCCCAAAGAAATCCAAATGTTTCCTGAGAAATCTGCTGCACTTCCTTCCCTGCAGACATTCCTCATTATCTCAAGATCTCTTATGCTGAATATAAAAAGTCTTGCAAAGTATCATGTATGTTTTTTTTTCTGACAGTTCTTTTCTGTTTAAGACATGAACCCTACAACTAAGATGCAGCTTAAAATTATGTAGAATCATATATTTAGTACAGAGCCCAATTTGGGGAAAAATTGATTTTATCTAGCTGATATTTCAATGGGCACAAAAATCAACTTCAAGACAGCTTCAGTCATTGACAACATAACGCAGAGCATATGAAATTCTGTGAGTATGGGCATACTGCACTAAGGGGTGAATATGTCAGTGAGCAAGTCTGGACAGTCTACTTGCTTGCCCACAGTCAGACTGGGATTCGTCTACATGGTCTGAATGCTGGAAATTCAGTGAATCTGGGAATATGCCAGGCTGCTGGCTGCTCACATATGTCCTGCTTAAGCTCATGATAATCTGAATCAGTCATAAAGGGGAATACTAGAGAGATTGCTCAAGTAAAAGCAAGCTTTTCTGAACTCAGCTGGAACTCCCTCAGGAAGCAAAGAACATTTCTTAATGTCAAAATCCTAAAATATAAGTCTGAGTTATTATGTTAGATTGAGTGTTGTAAGCAGAAAGAACATGGGGAAAAAAAAAGAGAAACAATATAAAAATAGAGTAATTCTAAGACACTAAATATAAACTTCTTTATTTTACTTAAACAAGTTTTGTTTTATAGTGCACAAAAATGTGTCATAAGAATAAAATAGTAATCTCCTAAGATTACACCTGTCACATACCAGCGTACAGGCAAAATGTCTACAGCAGAATCAGATGCGGAAGTTCTCATTTCATTTCAAATAAATACTGACCAAACATAATAGAAATGGTAAAATGTAAAGCTTGCAAGCTGAAGATGGATCCTGAGCAGACTCCTTGCATGAAGTGACATAAGCATAATACATGATGCAGCATTGGATTTTTATGAGGTATAAGAGTTTTAATAGCACAAATTTTAAATGATCCCATTGTAGGCTTGCCAAAAAGCCACAGACACAGTGCCAATGTATAAAGTGTTTCAAGGAAAGGCAGTAATACCTCTCAAGTAGAATACAATGATGGAGGATCTTCTTTATCTTATTTTAGAGATAGCACAAGTAGATCTTATAACAGACCCAAGAATAAACCACCAGATGATACCTAGGGATTATGGTAGGGTCTTAGAATTTCATTCTGGAGTGTTTAGGCATGCTGATATGAAAAATGCTTTAAAATTTAACTGGAATGTAAACATTATCTTGGTTTCTGTGTGCATCTGTACAGAGCTGAAGCTAACAGTTATAAAAAGAACAAGTTGACCCACGTATCATAATCAGCTTTTCCTTCCAACAATGGTAAATCAGTCTTTTTGATCTTTAACATCTAAATTTTAGATATGTTGTATGAAGAAGACTTGAAAATCATAACTACACTCAGGGGCACACATAAAGCTTAAGAGACTGCAACTACCCAAACCAGGAAATGCAGAAGCCTCACCTATATTCTTCAGAGTAAATAAACCTGGGGCAGGAAACAGAACAATGGCAAAGATGCAATAGTTGAGCTAGTATTTTCCAGAAGTTACCAAAAGCAGCTCAACGCTAACTAATAGGTATAAGCACTTGCCTTAGTGATGAATTATTAGTTTAGCACTAAAATAACAGAAACCTCCATACTAAATTATTCCATTCTGTAATGACCATAGAGAAATCTCTCCTTGGACATGCCACAGATTTAACTAACTTACCTAAAGATGTTTTCCATCAGTAAGGCTTTCCTTCTCTTAATTGCTCTGATTCCTTACGTGGTGCATTATTATTCAGTCACATCTTGTATTGTGGTGTTGGGACTGCAAATTCTGAAGTTCTGGGGTTGTAGGCACTTGGTATCTGACATGAATTTCTGGTACTCTGAAGGTCTCTGCACAAAATTAGGGTTTATCAGAATGGTTACTGGGGGATGGGATATTTATGAAGACTACTTTTACTGCATGTGTGGGAGGAGAAGAATGCAACAGGACTTACTTACCTAGTTATATGTTACTGGGGTGAGGAAGGCTTTCCTGTCCTTTCAGAATACCCACTCATGCTATTATCAGAGGAAGAAATGGATGCAAAATTGTTGTCCTTACCTCAAATAGTTGAGAAGTCCTTCATTCTAGTTTATGAGTGCCATATTTTCCTTTTATGACACAGAATAGCTACTGGTTAGACATTTTAGTCTCTCTCTTGGAAGCAATTTTAATCATGAGCACAGAGTACTCCTTTATTTTGCACAAAAGGGCTCCAAAAGTGATGAAAAGTGGTGTTATCGGCACAGTTTATGATTTGAGAAACCTGTAGCATATCCAGTTCCTTGCTGTTTCTGTAAAGCTGTCTGAATTTCACCCTAGTTCCCAAGATTAGATTCTCTCATCTGCTGTAGTTTTCCTGCACTGATAAAAAAAAGTCTTATCTCCACCATGAGTCCTAAGCACATCATTAAACTTTCTTTTTGTACTTATCAACACAATTAAATATGTTTCTTTTATGGCAAGATTAAGAAGATAAGAGCAACATATTGCCATCTACATAGATACATAGCAAGCAGCTCTGGCTGGAAAGATGAAAGAAGGTGCACAGCAATAAACAATAATCCGCAGGGACACCAGCTAAACACAAGAAACAAAGAATACAAGTGAGCAGATGAAATGTAGTGACAATCTGCCCCTTGAACAGATATGTCAAGAAACAAGGAACTAATTGAGCCTTCTATATGCAGAATCAACACATTTCAAGTAAAAGGCTTAAGAGGCATAGTTGTTTGATAAGCAAGAAACCAAATGAAGTCCTGGACAATTACAGATGGACAGTCTTCTCCCCAGCCTCTACCACATCATAAGAACCCCAGTAAAAACCTTCCAGTGTTGAGGACTGATAAATTAGGTCCCTACTGAAGACAATGACATTTACACCTTCTCATCCCTTTCTCCTTATCCATGTACAAAAGCTCCCTAAGATTTCCTTACAAGTTTCCAAACTTTTGGCTTAGTGTTGTATACAAAAAGATAGTTTACAATCATGCGGTAGTGCTAATGCGCACAATCAAAGGAAGAGCTGACAAACAACCAGTGTTCCTTGAAGCAGTTTCTGTAACAGAAAATAAATGCTTGATCTAAACTCAGCTATGTAGAGTTAATGCCAAAAATGAAGTAACTCCTGGCTCTAAACCTGCTGAGACTAACCAGAAAACTTCCATGAGCTTTGGCTTATATTGTAATTTATTTTCCAGTGATTCTGTAGAAAGTAAATTGCTGAACTGACATTTAGGAAATGGATTTGGTTTCCTGTTCCTTACACAAATTACCTACAGGACCCAGGATCAGTCACGGAGCAATACTGTAGAATATAAAATGATTCCTTTGAGTACATACCTACAAATACTGGAATATTACCATGGAGGATAGTGATGGAACCACTTTTAAGGGTTGACAGTGGAGAGGTCATAACTCAAAGTCAGACATCTGTGATACAAAAAGGATGTGCATGAACTAGTGACAGTTACAGGCTGCCCAGAGAGGTTGCGGAGTCTCCTTCAATGGAGATATTAAAGACCCATATGGACACCTACCTATATGACATACTGTAGGGTACCTGCTTTACCAGGGGGGCTGGACACAATGATCTCTTGAGGTCCCTTCCAATCCCTGAAATTCTGTGATTCTGTGACAGTTGAGTTGTGAGAATAATTTTTAAAATGTTTTCCAGACCACATAAAGTCTTTGAAGCTCTTGAACAATCTATGAGACCAAGGAAAACAAACAAACAAACAAACAAACAACAACAAAAAAACTGATTTCTGTTTGAAAGTACTGATCAAGCAGAAAATAATAACAGTTTCTGGCCAAATTTAGATATAGAAGGATGGTATATGTTTTTAGCTATGCTATCTGTAAATTGTTATTCATTGGAAAAGCTTATCTAGATGTTCTATGAGAGTTTAAAACATTTATGCCACACCTTAAAATTAGGTATTTGATGCTGGAATTATCTGATACACAGTACACTGGATCAGTTAATAAATGTTTCTTCTGGATCTGAAGTTGTGTGGATTTGTTTCTGTTGTATTTTATCCAACTTCAAAAGTCTGTGAAACAGGCAACATGAAGTCATTTTTAAATGTTATTACTGTGCTGTTTGTTTTATAAGTGAACAGATGGAAATGACATTCTCAGTATTTATCCATTGTATGGACAGTACTCATTTTAAATCTCTCCCTTCCTATGCTCTCTTTAGAGACTACACATTTGCATGTCAAGGGAATGCTACATCCATGGCACACGTCCTCTGTGTGATGAGGAAGTTAGATCCTATGGTTATAACTCTTTTTGCAGGCATGTTTAAAGGTGAATTAATGCAGCTGCTTACAGGTGTAGCTATACAACAGGAAGGGATTGCTAGAGAGCAAACCCAAGCTGTGGACCCTTGGTCACCCACACTGCTTAACCCATACTCCTGGCTCTGCCTGGGACTTTTCCACCTCTGACAAACCAGCCAGAGAGAGGGCTAGTCCCACAATGGGTAGATGCACCTCAGTCTGAACCTGGCACATTTTGACTTAGCTGTATAGACTTATTGCCTTAGAAATTTATTTTGAGTGGGCTGAGTCTGTAGCTGAAATGAATCCCACACAATAAGTATACCCACAAATCTGGACACAAATTTATTGAAACACGTGGATACAAACTGAAATGCATGAAATTCCATCTGAAGAAAAGAAAACATTTTTTTACTGTGAAGGTGGTTGAACATTGCAGTAGGTTGCCCTGAAAGGCTGGGGAGTCTCCATCCTTGTAGATATTCAGAACCCAACTGGACATGGTCCTGGGCAGCCTGTTCTAGGTAGCCCTTCTTGAGAAAGTGGTTGGACAGAGGGCTTCCAGAGGTCACTGCTGACCTCAACTATTTTGAGATTCTGTGAAAATCAGTTTCTGGAGGTAACAAGGAAAAGAGGGGAAACTGCTAAAGCTATAGAGACATTGTTAACACAAAAGCCATTGGTGGTACTGAGAGTAAAACCCTTGTTCTTCCTTTATAGAGACATCAGGATTTGCCGTGAGTAAAAGCAATAATGATCTCTGAGAGTACATTGAAAGGGCCTTCAAGCAGGATGAAAATTTCCAGTCCAGGCTTTTAGACTATCTGAGAAAAACTGCTGGGGGAAAATGCAGGCACACATGGGGATGCTCACATGCTGGTTGGCTGTGTGAGTCTAGACTTGAAGGTTACACAAAGGGGGCTTTTCCGGAGCCAGAAACCGTAAAATTCTGTAAACTTCTCATAATCCTATTTGCTGTTCTCAGCACTTCCTACATCTCATGTCCTTCCTTTTTTACAGAAACAAACTTAACTTTTCTTTTGAAATCTCATTACCACAAGATTACTCCTTCCTGTGACAGCCAGGCCTTACTGGCTGATAAAGAGAGAAGACAAGTTTAAGGAAAAACGGGGTTATTAAACTTGAAGTTGCTTCTATGCAGACTGGAAGCCCCAATTTAGCACATGAACTGCAGGCTCCCCAGTTACTGCCCTGCCATCAGCTCTGTATGTGCCAATTGCTTGGATTTTTTGGCTAATAGATCAGATACGGTCTTGCAGGTGATAAAATGTATTGTGAGCAAGAGGAAGCTGTGGGCTGGTACAGATAAAGCTGTAGCTGCAGCAAGCAAAAGAAGCTTTTTAACAAATGCACTGGGGTGTGTAGAAAGGTTCATTCCAGCAGAAAGCTATTCTGGTTAATTCATGCAATCATTCAGCTATTATTTTTTCATGCCAACTTGTAATAACAGAGAGGCTCAAGGAACTTTTACCTTTTCAACTCTGACAAAAGATACAGAAAATAAATGCAACAAAAATGGACTCTTTAAGAAGGAATCATGGTAGCCAATGTTCCCAAAATTCCCTTTTATTACCTTGAGTAAAGATATCTGCTGTAGAGAAGGTATTTATCTGACATGTATTATGTGAGACATATGTGTGATCTGGAAAGGAAACAGAGGTTTATTCAAGCTCAAATGTTTTCTCAGGAAGGGACTGTCATGCATAACTGATGGCATGTTCTTCCAGCTAGGTTCTCTGCCTTCTTTGATGTCCCCCCTGTGCACCAGGAACAAAATGTAAGGAGGCTGATAAAGGGATCATGAAATCAAACAATATGAAACAATTTGGATCCTCAAAAGAATTATGTAGGAAATATAATGTTTGGTTCCTTCCGGTTTGACACAACTTACTGTTGATGAGGCTAAAAGTTGGTTCCAGGAAGAACAAGAGATGAATATGCTTTCAGCAGGCTAAGGATTATGCTTGGACTGGCTGAAACCCATAAAAAGTCAGAGATCTTGAACTGTGCAAGGCAGTCTGCTTTTCTCACCAAAGCTGGGAGTTAACTGTACTGGGGAGATTTCACAGAGAGTAGAAATGTCTACAGAATTTCTTGCATTTTTTATATATAAAAAAGAATCTGTTTTCTACTGAGTGCCAGAGAAGTTAAGCGTATTGGTGTACCAAAAAATGTGAAGTCAAAAACTAATACGAAAAGCATCCTTCGTGTTACTTACATTCAAATTCATTATGATATAGACACTCAATTAACTCAATAAATGGCCGTTTCTCAGAGAATGAGAACGTTATGCCTACAGTGTCCACAGACTGTATACACTATCTTTGTTAATCAAAAATCAATAGGACCTTGTATGTATGATTAAGCTCTCGTGGCTTTATGATTTCAACATGCAGACTGACAACCAACAATTTATGGTTCAGCATTATGATGGTGTGTACTGTGAAAAATGGAAAGATCTCATCTGTGGGACTCTTTAGGGCTTGACTTTCTTAAAATCCTTGCATCAGGAAAATATAGCATTCAAAATATGATAACATCTAATTAGATATGTGTAGTGAAAATAAATTTCATATGCATAGAGACACTGAGGCAGTACATCTGCTGGGTGGCAGTGAAGGCATGTAATGCTATCACTCTCTATCCATTAAAACTGTAGTGAGCAATATACTTCAGAGTCTAACTGAAAGATTAATCTCTGCAATAAATCATCCTGAAGTTAATTATTTCCAACTGATTTAAAAGATCTGTGCTGAAGTAGCAGTTTATAATTGCATTTCAAGAGACTCACTCCTTTATACACTCTTTAAATGTATATATGATCAGTTTCGTAGGTCCACTAAAATGTTATTCATTGAAGGTTCATAGATGTAATAAAAGGCTTGTAAGGATGGATGTGTGTCAGCCTGCCCAGAGCATTCATATCCTAAAAACAAGATTGCAATCCATTTTTAACAGAGTAATCAGATCAAGATCTGTTACTGTATTTTCCTGTATTCTTTATTTATTTGTTCCTGCAGAACAAATTTTGGGCAGGATAGCTTCAGATTTCAAAGCTGGTGGGTACTGGCTTTTACTTTTTTCCAGGAAGTAACTTTTCAGAGTGAATACAAAAATTTATTTCTGTTTTCTGGTTATTTCTGGTTACTCAGGGTTTGTATGCTTTTCAGCACTTTTTATTGCGCAATTGTCAAGAGAGATGACGCAATCTCTCTTAAAAGGGAAACTTCTTCCAATTTTTAAGCATCCCAATAAACAAAACATACAATAAATCAGCAGACGGGGCCATCTTTTCACTTCATTGCTGGAGTTCAATACAGAACAAAGCTGAGATGGAGGATGCTCTTTGGAGAAGGCTTAGATTTGTGTCATCTAAATCAGGAGATAAAACCAACTTGCAGTGCATGCATCTGAGATTTAAAGTGCAAAACTTGAAGAACAGCCTACTTTTCTGTGCTTCTCCAGATATGCTAATGGACATCCTGAGACAGGATAGGAAATAGACTTTTGATCTGATCCAGTTCAGCTTCCCACTTCCAAGCTCCAAGTTACAGGACAATATATGAAGGACTCAGTGTAACTACAATTGTGAGCTTTACAAGGAGAACAGGGGGAACCATGCTGGAGATGAAAATGGGGCAGGGAATGACTAGGAATGGCCAACTAGGCAAGGGCTCTTTATCCTGGGAAAGTGATGACTAAGGGAACAGTTTGACAAGGACAAAAAAGATCACAGCAATGAGAAGGTGAATAATAAATGGCTATACTTTTCCTATACAAGAACTAGCAGCCTTCAAAAAAAATCAGCTCACAGGTTGAAAAAAAAAAGGGAAAGAACCTCTTCATTCCTAATACTAGATGTTTGAATTGTCAAAAGCTCACAGGTGTTCAGAAAGTAATTACATGAAGTCATAGACTAGAAATCCACCAGGTGTTATCACATACAAAGACAATTCTGGAAAAAAAGTCAATATTGGCTTAGATGAATCCTTCAACTGACCTGGGATACTTGTAACTTTCCATAGTCCCTCACTCCTCTGACTTTTCTCTTCACTGCTTTTTCTCTGAACTGCATACATAATTGAACAGTTAGCATTTAAAATTTGGGTAAAAAGGGCAGTAGGCCCTCCCCTGTCACAAAGCATTTGGAAACTTCTTCTCAACAAGTAGGTTTCAGCCGTAAAAAAGTAGAGTCTTGTAAAAGGACAGATGAAAAATTCAAAGGTTTCAGTGGCTGCTTTAGTGTTTCAATAAAGCAAATCCAAGCACAATTCTCGACAACTTTGACCAGAGGCTAGGCACGGTCACGGTCCCTCTCAGTCCCATGACTCCTAATTAGGTCACTGCCAGCTCTGCTTATTCCCGCCTCAGTCTGTGCTCAGCCTCTGTTGGGATAATACCTCACTCTGCTAAGCCCTCCAGAATGAGTGGGTAAAAGTTGCTCTGGGGTACAGAGCTGTAACCTGCATTATTCAGCAGCAGTAAAGCCCAAGGGACTTTGCTGAAGATGCCAGCCTCACTAATGCTGTCAAGAGTGAAGAGGAAAGCAATTAGGCTAACCCTAATCCTCCCCAAAAATCACTAGGTAGTAGGGATATTGACAATTAAAGGAGAGGAAGCAGGACTGTGAGAGTGAAAATATCCCAGAAAGTCAAATTCTTTTTCAACACATAGAGCAGTAGTGGTCTGCTGAGATAAAGAGAAGTTCTCATTTCACTGCTCCGCTAGACAGTTATACTCTGTGGAGGTTTACTAAGAAATAATCATGTTAGTATTCTTCCTGGTTATGCACCTGCATCTTATAATGAAAAAATGGATGATAATGTTTTTTCTGTACTATATTGTTCTATAACTGAGAACTAGGTTGTCTTTCATTTTAAGCATTTTCAAAAGATACAGATAATTACAGCTTTTACTAGCAGCACTGAGGCAAATGTGAATTCTCTGGTGGGCTGTTAAGCCTCATCTCAGCATGTTTGATGTAGGAGCAAACATTAAAAGTATTCTAGTATTTTTTGTCAGCGTTTTCCTGCATAAATTTTATTAAAAACATAGATTATTTTGGTCTTTAGTGCACTAAGTATAGTGAGAATAATTGCAATATTATGACCTATTGACTTACGACTCACTGAGATTTCAAAGATCTAAATCAGAAATATCCACTAGGTATTTTTTCCTCATTTACTTGCACTTGGCCATAGTAATCTGCAGAGAATATACTTAAAGTAAGACACTCCTATTATTTTTATTCTTGTCTTATGACACGATTTGACACAGATTTTACATTACTTTCAAAAAGCAATGCTGGGTTACAGCCATTCAGATTGGTACAACACAGAAAATATGGTAATTTTGTTCAATAACTAAATGAAAAGTGTATGTATTATGGAAATATTGGGTCGTGCGTGATTTACAAAGGACACATCTAGTTCATTTTCAGCTACTACACAAAGATATTCTACAAAAAAACAAACAAGAACAGTTTCTAAGAATGAAGAACATTCTGAACTGGAGAAAAGGCAGCTGAAACAGAAAAGGGAGAACTGAAATCTTCAGCAACATACTGTCTCTAAAGGAAGATTATTCTTCCTTCCACATAAACACTTGAATAATTACTCTGCAGTTCTTCAAAGTGGAAACTTGCAAGAAGCTCTTTAGTGTGCCTTTCCGTAGCATAAAGAGCAAAAGCTCTTCAGGGTTTCAATTACGTCTTTGAAACAGCTTTAAAAATATAAACATGCAGGTTGTTCTAATACATGAAAACGCCTTCATTTACCACCTATTTGTCATGCAGGGAATAAACTAGCAATGACAGCCACCAGAATGTTTGAGACAAAAAAAAAACCCTCGAAAGTGGGAAAAATGTTGTACTATCAGCAAGCTGCAGCTTTGCTGTGTGAAATAATTATTCACGTAGAGACATTTTCAGAATGTGTCACTTCAGACACTAATGGTTTCTAATTCTACAAAGCCATTTGCCTGGAGCAGCAGCTGCTATCACTCTAACTTAGCAACAAACCCAGTGCATTCTCCATGGCTGCAGCTCACAAAGATACTTTGCTCTCATGTGCCACCCTTACAACTTTCAGGCTAATACCATTAAAATTTTTTCCTTTGAAAAATTCCCATCTTCTTCCAGCAAACATAAGGAATGTCATCAGCTGGGTCCATTTCCCATTCCTCACTTCCTCAAAAACAAAGATAACCGATGGCTCCTTGCTAGCTCAGGGCCCAGCCCAATTCTTTCTTCAGTCAGGTAGGGCTGAGCTACTGAGTCTGCATTTCCCAATGAAGTGCCATTGTAAATATGAACACAGAAAGGAACATATCAATTCAGATTCTCCAGTAGGACAACAGAAAGGATATGCAAAACTACTTTTCCATCTGCCTCTCTCATAGAAGCAGTGATGAGCTCCCTCGAAAAAAGAGGTTGGCCTGGCTGTGGGTACACCTGTGGCTACACCAGCTCAGCACTTAGCAGTGGTCAAGAGTACACCAGCAAAAGCACAGCCATTCCGTCTGACCCAGCATCACCCTCCTCATACTCTTAATTCATTTGAGGCTTCTTAGTCTTTGTGCACATCTTTACTGTCATGCATTTAACTAGTACACTATAACTGTATTAGGTTAATAGTAGCTTGTTCTCTGTGTTCTGATAGAACACTTTCAACAGCAACAGGCAGAACTAACAGCTCATATAAGAACTTGTCTGACTTTCAGGTCAGTTCAGTCCATGCTAAGCTCTGCAGCACCAGCATACCTCAGTGGTATCCATTCTTACCGTCTTGAGTACTTCAATTCTTCATAAACATATAGAACTCATGGAAATCATTAAAAACTACTGTTCACAAAAGCACCCTTGTTTAAACTCATCCTTAACTTCCACTGAAGCTGATTTCAAATCTATGCTTCAGAGTGAACATGTGTATACGTATTTCCAAAACAGAGATTAAGCTGTCCTGAACCGGAGTTCTATGTTTCAAAACTGTACACACACAGGGATACTTAATCCTTTGCATTCTACCATTCCATAATTAAATTTATTTTTGTATGAAATATAACAAATATTCTTCAAAATAAACAAAGTCATAAGATACGTTGTACAGATCTGATATATTTTTTCTGTGTTTATTTCTAAGGAAATAATTTGTTTTTAATGTAACTGAGAAACTTTATTGCCATATTATCATAGCCAGCCAACATCAGGAACAATTGAGTTATTTGTTTGTTGTTTAATTTGTTAGATGGAAACATGCTTAGAATCAGTCATCTATTTTTTCCAATTAATAAGCATCTAATGTACCTCATCTTAATCAAATCAGTATAACATCTTGTGTCTAGGAATTTGTGTATTTTAATAATCTGGAATTTTTGACAAAGAAGAAAGTGAGGAAGTGAATACACTAATTGTCTGAGATATGTGATATAATAAATGAGATATCAATGCCATACAAGCCCTGCTGTAGTTTGTCATGAGGATTCAGTCATCTGCTAGTCCAATGATTCCAGTCCACAGGCAGAAATACCTGGACAGCATGAAATGGAGTTAAGGAACAAGAGAAAACTAGTTCCATAAAGAAAACTTTCAGTGATAAAAACCAGAGAATTGTTCTGCTATCTTTTGGACTTTCAAAGAATGGTGCAAATTATTATTTCTGACTAAGTTTAACTAAAATGCAAATAGCTATTAAGTGTTTCAGTTCTTATTTTCATCTAGGTATCTTCTCATGCAAGGGCACAGATATTTGTTTCTTGCAAGGTAGTTTGTATTCATTTTTTTATGATGATCTATAATTAATATGTTTTTTAGCTAGAAAATGTTCATTTCTAAGTTCATTTGTTTAAGAGAACATGGAAATCCAGCTTGACAGAAAACAAAGAAGACTGTGTCAATTCATCTTAACTAGACAAACAGTGTCAGTAAACAATGTCAGCATATCACTGGGAAAAAAAATTGTGTTCATGCAGCAAGGATAAAACTTTCACCTCAAGAAGCCATATTTGGAAATGAACAATACTTTGAGTGATTCAGAATCTTCTGCATTCTTATATTTAATGTTGTTTCACATGCATTTGACTTAGGCTTTAGAAGATCAGAGTCCCATTATTGTTGATGTCTAATGTACAAGGCAATGTAAATTCTGTTGTTGTATAGAACAATTCCACCATATGTAAATAGCACTGCTAATTACTACTAGTTACTAAATGATTATGTTTTGGTAATTAAAAATATGCTCCGCTAGTATGAACTCTAGAGGATGTGAAACCAGAGTAAGTTTTAGTGGCAGGTGAGTCAGATTACAAAGTATCCATCAGTTCTCAGAATGGAGAGAAATGGCTGGAAGGATAAAATCCATGCCATGAACAGAGAAGCTCGGTTCAGTCCCATCCTGCCTTCAAAGGGATGATGCAGATGCAGCACATTCAAGGCATCATCCTTAGAGAATCCCCAGATTAAGAAAGGTAGAAAGGAAGACCCAGCGAACTACAGGCTGGTGAGCCTCACCTCTGTGCCTGGGAAGATCACGGAGCAGATCCTCCTAGAAACTACTTCAAGGCATATACAAGACAAAGAGGTGATCCAAGACAGCCAGCATGGCTTCACCAAGGATAGATCTTGCCTGACCAATCTGGTGGCCTTCTATGATGGAGTGACGGCATCGGGGAAGGTCATCTACCTGGACTTCTGCAAAGCCTTTGACATGGTCCCTCACCACATCCTTCCCTCAGAATTGGAGAGGTATGGATTTGAAGGATGGACTGTTTGGTGGATTAAGAACTGGTTGGCTGGACGCAGCCAAAGGGTTGTGATTAATGGTTCTATGTCACAGTGGAGGCCGGTCACAAGCGGTGTCCCTTAGGGGTCGGTCTTGGGACCAGTGCTCTTCAACATCTTTATCAATGACATAGACGATGGAATCGAGTGCACCCTCAGCAAGTTTGCAGATGACACCAAGCTGAGTGATGCAGTTGATACACTGGAGGGAAGGGAAGCCATCCAGAGGGACCTGGACAGTCTGGAGAAGTGGGCCCATGAGAACATAATGAGGTTTAACAAGGCCAAATGCAAGGTGCTGCACTTGGGCCAGGGCAATCCCAGGTATTTATACAGACTGGGGGAAGAACTCCTTGAGAGCAGCCCTGTGGAGAAGGACTTGGGGGTCCTGGTGGACAAGAAGCTGGACATGAGCCGGCAGTTTGCGCTGGCAGCCTGGAAAGCCAACTATGTTCTGGGCTGCATTAAAAGAGGAGTGGCCAGCAGGGAGAGGGAGGCGATTGTTCCCCTCAGCTCTTGTGAGGCCCCATCCGGAGTACTACATCCAGGCCTGGGGCCCCCAGCACAAGAAAGACATGGAGCTCTTGGAATGGGTCCAGAGGAGGGCCACCAAGATGACCAGAGAGCTGGAGAGCTGGAGCACCTCTCCTTGAAGAAAGGTTAAGGGAACTGGGCTTGTTTAGCTTGGAGAAGAGAAGGGTCCAGGGAGACCTCATTGTGGCCTTCCAATACTTGAAGAGAGTGTATAAACAGGGGGGGGTACGACTGTTTATGAGGGTGGATAGTGATTGGACAAGAGGGAATGGTTTTAAACTAAGACAGGGGAGGTTTAGGTTAGATGTTAGGAGGTTTTTCATACAGAGGGTGGTGACATGCTCGAACAGACTGCCTAGGGAGGTTGTGGATGCCCCATCCCTGGAGGCATTCAAGGCCAGGCTGGATGTGGCTCTGGGCAGCCTGATCTAGGGGTTGGTGAATATGCACACAGCAGGGGGGTTGAAACTGGATCATCATTATGGTCCTTTTCCACCCAAGCCATTCTATGATTCTATGATCTTTAGATTTGTGTCCCATACAAATTCGCCATGTAATATTATGAAGTGAAGAAAGGTTTTACAGACAAGTCATAGAATCATAGAATGGTCTGGATTGGAAGGGACCTTTAAAATCATCTAGTTCCAACCCCCTGCTATAGGCAGGACACCTCCCTCTAGACCAGGTTGCTCAAAGCCCCATCCAGAATGGCCTTGAATGCTTCCAGGGAGGGGGCATCCACATCCTCACTGGGCAACCTGTTCCAGTGTCTCACCACCCTCACAGTAAAGAATTTATTCCTGATATGTAGTCTAATTCTACCCTCTTCTGGTTTAAAACCATTACCCCTCATCCTGTTGCTACCTGCCCTTATGAATGCCCTTTACATGCCCTTATGTCCCGCCTCAGTAATCACATTGCCCTGTTGTTCACTTGTCACCTAACATCTATCACAAATGAAAATGCTGTTTAATTCCACTGTTTGGAAGATGACCTATTTTTCCATTTGTTTGAGAATACCAGTGTTGATTGAATGCAAGAAGTTGCTCGAAACACAAGCTCTGTTACCTGTCCTTTTTTGATGGAGAGTGCAAACTGACTAACCAAAAGTTTGTGAATCAATGAGACAGTAAAATGATGAATTTTCCAGGAAGGGATGAGACTGCTGTGTTCATTGTTTTGATCTTTGAAAATTAATATATTTTATTTTGTCAATGTTTACTTTTTTCTTTTTTTTTTTTGCTATTTCCTTAGAATACTGTGGTGTATGTGTATTTGAAACATGTTTAATTTAACATTATTCTGAAGATAGGTAAGTTACATATGTTTCTTATTAAAGTAAATTTACATTATAAGACTATGATGGCCTAAGTCCTACCTTGCATTCAAGTTCCCTAATTTAGACAAATAGCTCTGTTTCTGCTGCAAAGAAATTGTTAGCACTATTAAGAAAATTTCTTGTTAATGTGAAGTTTTGTAGATACATAGCTTTGTTAAAATAACCCTAAATGAATATTGAATGCTTATTGTCTTCTGACTGTTATTAAATATGATATTAAAAAATTCAATGTGTAATTATTACAATACAGTGCTTTCTTTGTATGTCTTGCCCAATCTATCCCTATAGGCTACCACATACAATGCGGTTTCATACAAACATGTTTCATGTAGTAAGTAATTATTTCACATTAAGGCAGAAAAATGGCACAGAATTTGACAGTGTGGGAAAAAAACAAAACGCCTATAATTGCATCAAGGATACTTTCAAAGTCTTTACTGCAGCATGATGGGAAACTGCCTGTGGATTAATCTGAAGAAAATAGAGCCCTAAATATGGTACAGCCACTTGAAAATTGAGCCATAAAATCTTTTTTCATGCTGTGCTACAAGTAGGAATTGTATCTGGATGTGAATGTAAGATTATTTGAATTATGCTCTGCATGGCCCTGTATATCATCTGTGAGGGATATAAGGGACATTTATGATAAACGTCATGTCCCATACCATGAAAGCCTTCAGGTTAAGTCAAAGCGTGGTAATGTAGGATTGCTACAATGATGGTATATAAATCCTCTGAGATTTGCCAGGCTCTCAGCCATGAACTGGATCAGAAGTTGAAATGCTTAAGCAATATCAAAGCAGTAATCTAGGGGGTGATGCACCGTTCTCATATGGAGAGCTGAATGTTAGGAAAAAATACTAAGAGCTTCTGATTGTAATTTGCCTTCAGATACACTGGAATTAGTGTAGGTGGTACCCATTAATGGTCAAAACCTAAATATTTTAAGCCCTCTTCAGAAGTTAAATTTGCTCAAACACTTCCTGGTTTTTATTTTTTTTTTTACTGTGTTTATAGATCTAGATTTTCATAATTTGTTGAATACTAACTCTAAACAAACAGCGTGCCTCAAAGCTTCTCCTCACCAGAGAATAAAGTTCTGGAAAGATCATAAATAACACCAGGTAGCCATTCTGTAGGTCCTCTGAGGGACTGCTTACACCACAGAAAAGCACACTCACATTCCACACCACTTTCAGCAACAGCTGAGGTTGACTCCTAACCTACAACACAAGAGATCAGAAATCTTCCTAATCTTTCAAACCTACTCCTGGTTTGACTGCAGACACTTTACATGCCCTATAAAATAATCTGTGTTGTCTAACAAGTAAGCCAGCCTTATAACAAAAGACATGAATTTTAAGAACCAAAGAGGGAGAAGAGTTTGCATTTCCCAGATATTTAGAATCACAGAATCATAGAATTGTTTGAGTTGGAAGGGACCTTAAAGGCCATCTTGTCCAACTCCCCTGCAATGAACAGAAACACCTACAGATCCATCAGGTTGCTCAGAGGCCCGTCCAGCCTGACATTGGATGTCTCCAAGGACAGGGCATCCACCACATCTCTGGGCAACCTGTTCCAGAGTCCTTATCGTAAAAAACTTCTTTCTTATCTCCAGTCTAAATCTCCCCCTAGAGATTTCACATCTCTTGGTAAGCCCATACCCTTGGATTTCATAACATTCTAACAGTCTCGTATGACTGTTTTTTTAAAGACAATCTTTTGGATGTGCTTTATAATTTTCTGATGTATTTTAAAGTATAACCTGCAAATGTGGCATCTGAGCTCCTTTTCCTCCCCTTCAGCCAATTAGACACAATGCTGGGAGTTCTGGCCTGGTGGTTTTGCAATTTACAAAGCAGTCATTTCATATTCCCTGAGCGCATGCTTCCAGTAATTTCATTTTATTCCACGAGAGTAGTCTTAGAGGAAATTTTCAGCTATGTTATTAAAAAAGGTGGAAAAAAGATGACAAAAATCATATCCCACCAGCTTGCTTGCTGCAGTGTACAAAATGGAAAAGAAAGTATATTGAGTCCATGGCTCAGAAAAGAAATGACGGAAAGTTAATTATGAATGCAAAAGAAGAATGCTAGTTTGTCACACGTCTTACTTGACACCTCTGTGTGGGTGTCAAGAAGGTGGGTAATGCCAGCAGAGCTGTACTGGCTTCTTTGTATGGGAACAAAACAGTGCACCTTTAAAAAATTTCAAACAAACTTTAGAAAAGCACCGTCCTTCTATTGGGCTTCAGCTACATATATTATACCTGTTAAGATCGGGAAGTAAGAAGATCATTTCTGAAAGAAAATACAGATGGGCAGCAGACTGGAGGATTGAATTACTCTGCTCCATGTTTATTTGCACATATTCATTCTTGGCAGCCAGATGCTGCTCCTACTTGCTTAGGACAAGAACAGAGCTGTAAGAGGAGCTTGGAAACCAGATTTTCCAAAAGATCCGTATACTTAAATAGCCTCTACCATTTTGTTGCTTGAGCCCTGAATGATGTCTAATGGGGTTGAACTCCTTTCAGTAGGAAAAATACAAGTGTCAGCTACAACAGGGGAAAGGCACCACACAGCTGATCTTGCAGTGATTGTGTAGGAGTTGGCAGAACATGGAAATACAGGGGGAACCGCCTAGCAGGCATCTGAAATGTTACAGGGGCGATGCTATGTTTTTGTCATGTACAGACTCACGTCATAAACCAAGTACTTGCTACCCTAAGTAACTAAATCTTCAGCTGCTTTGGGCTCTGCGCTGTGTAAAAAAATGCAAGGAATGAAAATCAAGGATGCTGAGCACACTCACATCACTCAGCGCTGCAGACATGATAGTCAGTACTGCTATTGTACACACAGCTGTCTTCATGCAGGCGTATAGTCTTTACTAAAATATTTGAATACAAAGTTGTGCCCCTTCCCCTTTTCCATAGCTCTGCAGCCCCAATGTATAGCGCAAGCAAAGCACTTAATAAATAAAAGACTATTTAAATTCCCTTAGGAAAAGACCGCAGGCATCCCAGCTGTCTGCAAACAAACAGTGCTTTCTGAAACCTGAGCAACTACTGACAGTGATTTGTTTGTGACAGGACTGAATGACAGATACGAGCTTATTCTCATTGCCTTTGGTGAAATACATTTAATGGATCATCTCTCGTTCTTAATATTTCTTAATATGAATTTCTTTCTAAACTTTCTTACTATTTCTTTGCAGAAATAAAGTGACAAAGGTATATGTGGCTAGTGTCAGCATTTCAGTGAATAAAAACTTATAATAATCATCATCATATAGAAGAGAGAAGATTCAAGACAGCTCAGGCTACTGCTGCTGTATCCCTTCAATGAAGGGAATTCCCATCTGTGGAGATGAGTTCCTCTGAAGGGATACGGTGCCAGGTTTGTGGGTTCTCCTTTCTGACTCTGACTATGTTGGACAAGGATTATGAGATTTGTAATCATGGATGGTTTTTGTTCCTTCCCTGCTCCTGCACCCCAGCTCATACCCTTTATCTTCTTTCTTTCCTCTTCTCCTACCCCTTCTCCTGCCTTATTCCCTTTCCTTTCTCTTCTCCTTTTCTTCCTCACTCCATCTCTGTGTTTCACTTCCTTCTCTGATATTTAGCTTCTGAGAAGACAAAAATGTCATTCCAAGTTGAATTTCTAGAATTTGCTTTATCTTTCTCCCAGGAACTTTTGATTTTTTTCCATAAGAAACCTGAGTAATCACCTGCATCCAATAAAAGATCTTGGCAAGGAAAGGACAAACTGCTTCTTCTGATCTGGGAAAGGAAATCATTCTTTTTTTTGCACTATCACAGAAGGCCACTTTTGATGTTGGACATGAAACCGTTGGAGTGGGTGCAGACGAGGGCCATGAAGATGATCGGAGGGCTGGAACACCTCTCCTACAAAGACAGGCTGAGGGAGATGGGCTCATTCAGTGAGAAGAAGAGAAGGCTCCAGGAAAATTTCACTGTGGCCTTCCAGTACTTACAGAGAGCTTATAAACAGGAAAGTAAACAACTTTTTACATGAGTAGAGATAGGACAAAGGGAACAGTTTTCAACGAAAAGAAGGGAGATTTAAAGTTTTTCACTGAGAGGGCAGTGAGGCACTGTCACAGGCTGCCCAGAGAAGCTCTGGATGCCCCACCCCTGGAGGTGCTCAAGGCCAGGATGGATGCAGCCCTGGGCAGCCTGAGTTGGTGGGTGGCAGCCCTGCCCGTGGCAGGGAGAATGGAACAAGGTGAACTTTGAGGTCCCTTCCAACCTTAGGTATTCTATGATTCTGTGATTCTATATCACACAATTCCTGATTAAACGCATAAGCAAAATAAGTTGTGCATACTTAAAGATGGTTTTATATCTCAATACTCAGATTCTCTGTGGTCCTTACCGAGATTCTTACAGTTTCCTGTGATGTACGCAGTGCCAGTCATAATCACAGAGAGGATAAGTGAGTTGGCAAACTAGTTAGCTGAGGCAGTATGGCAGCTCTTATGTTCCTTAAACTGTACCGCAGATTCAGAAATGTCATGTGGATACACAAGCAGAACCGTGTGCCTCAGCCAAAAGTCTTTTAAGACAAAAGAGGGAAAAAATAGAAGAGCTAGAAGAGGTAACACAACAGGAAAACTGCTGAATCCAGCATCAGCTTTGTTTGAAGTATACATGCACCAGCTGTTGCAAGTAAATACATAGTTAAGGAAGATGATAGATGGAAGGGGGGGACTGTGGGCCAATATATTGCCTTAGCAAAGATGAAAATTGCTGTAAAATGAGAGTTTCTCTGTAAAGAGGAATGGGGAAATGTATCACAAGGAAAACACCAAAGTTTCATGGGACATAGTATCTTTTGAAAACATTGGGGGGTGGAGGAATTTATAAATCTGGAATGATTGTCCTGTGTTCTGCCTGTCTCTGCTTGTGCAAAGCCTGCATGATAGATACTTCACCTTGGGGAAATCTTCATTAGGCAAGTACAAAGGGCAGCATGCAAATATTGCTGTTGCTGTTGTTAACTTCACAGCTTAAAGGATTTAGTAAATGTGGGCAACCGAAGAACTAGGAGAAGAGAGCCACTGACCTCAGGAAGACTTTCTTGCTTAATTTAAATGAAGTTATCCAGAACTCGATATTCTGTTATAAAGGGAATGACTTTCTGATTTCAGTCAGGGACTCTTTTATTCCCATCCTCTGCTATAGAAACTAAGGTTAAAAGTAATCTCACGTTCTCTAAGGATGTTAATTTAAAACAGCATTTCTTCCTTTCATTTTCTCTAATCTAATCTCGCAATTGAAAACGTGGGAGGAAAATCAAAGCATTTAGGAGAGTATCAGGGGGAAAATGGTGAGGACAACTCTACGGCTTACACTGAGGGAATTACTGCCAAAACTGTGTTTAAATAGACAGTAGGGCCTTCTCTTGAGGGGTAATACAAAGCACATAAAATAAGGGAGCTGCTATTACAACCCGTTACTTACAGTAGTGTCTTTAGTATTTGTCCAGACAGTGTCAGCCTCCAGACACTGTTGTGGTAGGGTGCATGGACAAAGTGTGCGGCCTCCCTGAGCTGAGAAGTTGTTCCTGATGGCATCCTTGGCCTCATGCCTTTACCAGCACTGAATTTCTATACTGCTCCCAGTTTCCACTCCAATTTGTGGAGTTTGACCTCTGGTAAGAGCAAAGGAGTGAGCTGTGCGCCATGTAGTAGCACCTAGGCAATTTTTACAAGAGACTCTGTATGTAGAGTACAGGAAAAGACATACATAACTGAATATAACAAAGCAGCAACTTTTAGACGTGTCAAAACAGTGCTAGCAAAGACCTGAGAAAATACCCCTCTGGTATACCCTGCGTACATTCCTTGAACGTGCAAGACAATATACAAGTTGAGATCAAACAATCAGAACACAAAGTAACATTATGGTATTGAGTCTTGAACTTGTATCATATTCCTATGGTGACAGCTTTACTATTAGTACATTTTGTAAAGCTTCAAAAAAATTAACTCCTTTAAGTTTTAAAGGTAACAACAGCAACACTAATATTTACATGTGGCCTTCTGCATCTGTATCCTTGCATCGTGGACAGATTTAAAAGGCTGTGGCTATGAAAATAATCATGAAAATTATCTTTTATGTATAACAACATTTATAACCAGATATTTTCCAACTTTGGGGAAATATTATAAAGGGACTGTGGGTTGTCATGTGATAAAAATATACAGATAGAAATGGCTTCAGGAAAGGTTAAGCGTAG
The DNA here is from genome assembly GCF_002078875.1 of Numida meleagris. Lineage (NCBI taxonomy): Eukaryota > Metazoa > Chordata > Aves > Galliformes > Numididae > Numida > Numida meleagris. The sequence goes on along the minus strand of NC_034409.1, from coordinate 152,569,874 downwards.
TGCTTTCAGATATGTGAGAAGCGCACCAGGACAGAAGATTGCTGCTGTAGAGTCACCACCCCACGTAACTTTGGTTTAGAAAATGAAATGCTGACTTGGAAAATAGAAAAGAAGTTTTCTCTCTGTTAATAAGTCCAGTGAAACTTCAAACACAACCTCAAGGACAACACTTCTGCAATTCCTCTGATCTTACATTCATGAAGCAGGGCAAATTTGAACATTTTTCCCCTTAAAAAGCTGAGTAAGTTTTTAAGTTTGCCATTCTTCTCTGTTCCCTAAAGTTTCCTGCAAGATTACTTGAATAAAATATGACGAATACTAAGAAGTAATAAAAATGTCAGTGGATGGTCTATAACTCGGCTTGTCAGCCAATTTTTTTCCTTTAGGAAAACGAAAAAGATTGTCAAATGTTTTCTCTCTAGTTATATAATTATATAGAGACTGAGCTTGCTAATCATTATTTTGAATACCAGTGGATGAATTATAAATATCCACTAACAGCATATCAATAAACAAACCTTTTAAAATAGTGCATATTTGCATTTCTAAATTTCAAGTTACAGCAAATGAATGTAAATGTAAAGTCCTAAATGTAAAACAGAGAAAATGTTTTTGATAAATTTTCAAGTACATCCCAAAGAGACAGTCTTTTATTGAGATAACAGAAGTTACAGATATCCAGTACATCCCAGGACAGGATCCAGACAGTTGCTATTAAAAAGTCATAAATATAAGCTGTAATGGAGAAAGAGAAAGCTGTCCCAGTTCATATAAATCAAAAGCTATAAATTCCAAATGCTACTCTAATTGTATTGGGTAAATTCAATAAGAAAAGAAAAAAGAACAAGAAGAAAGTAGTAGTCAGCATATGTAAGAGCAAAATTATATAAATTTATTAGGAACAGTGAAAAAACATATTGATTCACTACTAGATGGAAATTAGAGGGTTCTTAGTTCGGGAAAAATATAAACATTTTGTTCCACATGTCTGTAGAGAAAAATGAACAGCTTCCCTTCCGAGACTAATCAAAAAAGATGAGCAACAGCTAGTTTTTTTAATCAGGTCTTGCAAGTTATAGCTGATGTTGCTATGAGCTTGATGCAGACCTCTCAGAAAGTCTCAGCGCCCTCAAAAATTTCCAAAGGACTGGAAAAACCCACAATTTGTTTGTAATTGAACAGAGGCAAATAGGTAATTTGGGAAGAGATTGAAATGTCTAAAGGGCTAAAAACCAAGCCTTCTGTTGACAGACAGAAGAAGCACACTCAGTTTGGCCATCAGACCATTTCTCCTGGCTCCAGCAGTTTACTATGCTGCGAACCAGTTCATGAAGCTGCCCTGGTTGAAAATCAATCTGCCCTTTTCTGTTTGCTTGTTTAAGGTTTTCAGCTGCACCAGGTCTCAAAACAGGTTCACTGCATGGTCACATGAAAACTGCTTACAGGGACTTGTGGCTGGGAAGGACAGTAAAACCCCAGATTTAGATCAAACAAAGTTGCTGTAGAACTGTTTCCATGCATACTCACCCACAGCATAAAATGTCTCCAGTCCCATGGTGTCAGTGGAGGAGATATGACAGACTCTTCTACCAAAGCTAGTGACATTATTGGTCACAGCCCTTCCAAAAAGGACTTGGAGGCATTGGTGGATGGCAATCTGGACATGAGCCAGCAATATGCCTTCGCAGCTCAGATGGCCAACCGTACCACGGGCTGCATCCAAAGCAGCACAGTCAGCAGGTCAAGGGAGATCCCACCCCTCTGCTCTGCACTGATGAGACCACATCTGGAGTACTGCATCCAGATTTGGAGTCCTCAGTACAGGAAAGACATGGACCTGTTGGAGCGCATCCAGAGGAGGGCCACAAACATAATCCAAGGGATGGAACACCTCTCCCACGAGGACAGGCTGAGAGACCTGGGGCTGTTCATCCCCAAGGAGAAGAGAAGGCTCCAGGGAGACCAGAGAGCAGCCTTTCAGTATCTAAAGGGGGGTTACAAGAAAGAAGGGGATAGATTCTTCAGCAGGGTCTGTTGCAGTAGGAGACGGGGAAATTATTTCAAACTAAAAGAGGGGAGAATTAGACTGGAGATAAGAAGTTTTTTACAATAAGGGCACTGGAACAGGTTGCCCAGAGAGGTGGTGGATGCGTTGTCCCTGGAGACATTCAAAGTCAGGCTGGACAGGGCTCTGAGCAACCTGATGGATCTGTAGGTGTCCCTGTTCGTGGCAGGAGAGTTGGACTAGATGACCTTTAAAAGTCCCTTACAACTCAAAGGATTCTGTGACTCTATGATACACAGAGTGGAACAATTTCTCAAGCACTGTGATCTCTTCTTTCCCACCAGCACTATCTTGCATGAGATCAGATGGTAGTCTCAGCAATGTCGCTGTTTGATTTAAAGACTCCAGACCTTCTTCAGGGAAGTTCTGCAGTGTGTGCTGTGTCAAAAAACAGAGGTGATTTGGATGTTTCCTTCTGTCCTCAAACCCTAGGAGGTAATGGGTTAAAATTCCTCCAATATTTTATTCTGCTAACAACCTGTAAACTTTTCTTTTAGAAACAAAAATATTAGTGTATTTGTATACTTATACTCTTCCTCTACCATTTCTAAGGAAATGTGGCTGTTTGGTCCAGTTATCTGAGTGCTCACCAGCCTTTAGCATGGTAGAAAACAGCCCAAATGGATAAACACGCCAGTGGTTCTAGCAAAGCGGCTTTCCTAATAAAGCTAGTTTTCTCACCTACAAAAGAAAAGGAGCCTTCATGCAGTCTTATTATAGTTAATACAGCACATTTCATGGGTTATTCAGACCACAGAATTTTAAGCAACTGTAAAGCTATTTTTAACTGGGTGTCTTATCATCCATTTATCACCACAGCAGATAAGCTATTAGGAAGCGTACTCTAAACAGCTAAATCTTTCCCATGTTCCCTGAAACTTCTGATAAGTTTCCGACCTTGGTAGCAAATGCTAGAAATATGTGGTGCAGAAGTTTAATGGAGAAGAAGTGCCAAGTTGTGGCTGCCGGTCTGCACAGAGTTTATCAGAATACAAATGTGCCCCTTTAATCAGCCTAGGTGCCAACAGTGGGGCTGTATCGGCACAGGGACCACAAAGCCATCTCCGTCCATGCAGCTTTCTGAAAGGATGACTTCTCAAGCTCCCAGCCCAAGGAAGATGTCAGAATTTTACAAGGTGACGGAAATTGGGAATGCTTGTAAAAGGCTATAGATTTTGGACGGGTTGAAACAATTCCGTAATTGGGATCCCTTTCTAAAATAAAGAAAGAAAAAAAAAGGGGAAAAAAAAAAAAAAAAGAGTCACATTCCTGGAAGAGTTTCTGCCCTTTTAAAGGAAAAACCACTATGCTTCTAATATTCACAAACATTGCTGTATTACGAGAGGAGAGACTGTCACCATGCTATTTGGAAAATCTGAGTCAAAACCAAATTACATCCAAGTCTAGCAAAGTCGACGTAGTTATGATTATATGCTCTGCAGCAGGACTGATTATTAAATGCTATTGTGACCCTGCATTTCAGCCATTAACTGAAAAACAGTCACAACAGAGGTGCAGCATGGTGGGTTGCTGCAGTTAGCTCTGAAACCCAAAGGAAAGGTCACTCTCATCACAGCAGCACTGTGTTCCCGTTCCCTCTGGAACAAGTGTGTGCAGGGAGAGCTCTGGAGCAAGGGGCTTTTCCTTTAGCTTTCCATTTCAAGTCTCAGCCTGTTCCTCAAGAAACTAACCATTTAGTGGCTTGACCTCAAAATTACCAAGGGAAATAATAGATCAAGTGCTCTTTATCAAAGTACACGTATTGTTTGGACTATATAGAAATGTCTTGAGCTGTTTGTGATATCAAGAAATTTCTTGAAAACGTCACGAGGCTGCAAGCACTTTGTGGAAGGATATTATCTAACTCTTATTCCTGGCAAAGAAATAGATCTGTGTTAGAAACCTGACTCACTATTGCTAGCATCTTTGATGGAGGTACCGAATATTCTATACGATGTGCTAACTCACTCTTGGGAGCAATAAATGTTTAACAGAGCTTAATTTTATTCCAGTTTGAACACAGCGAAGAGTGGAACAGGGAAGAAATGTGGTAATTTGACTGACTGTGGTTTGCACTGTCTCAGCAGTCAGGCTGCGTATTTCCAACAGACTGCTGCAACGGTGGCATTAGTACTTCAGCAATCATAAACAAGAGTTTTGTTTACCAGCAGAGCCTTACATCAAGCACAGTTCACTGCAAAGGGAAAAGCATATGCAGCTCAGCTTTACGAAAAACAAAATTAGCAATCAGGTTCATAAGGCTAAATGCCAGTGCTTCTTAAATAAATAAAGCATTTCTTCTATTTTTTTTTCATTAACAAATACTCTGCAGATTTCCCAGAATAAAAGAACTGAGTCAAAATCCAGCCTTTGCAAAACATTTCCCCGTACACTGTGATCCTTCTCTGCCCACCGAAAGGGCAGCGGGAGCCCTAAGAGCTCTGTGTTCATAACAAATTGTCTCCAGTGAAGGTACCAACAGATGGGTTCCGGACAGCCAGCCAGGAAGGGCTGTTCTAACAAGCCTCACAGCTGTCAGAGCCACACATGAAAGCGCTGCAGAAATAAACCTAGAGGCTGGATAAAGTTCTAAGCCGTTCTAATGCACCCCTTCATTTTGGTTGACTGGCCAGTGTCACAAAAGTAAGCATGGACATTCACCTCCTCAATCTACACTTGGACTACTGTGTCCCCCTTTGACAAAAGACTTTATATAGACAGTGCCAAGCATAAATTATAGTAATTTGTTGTTAGCCTATTTTCCCTAAGGAAAAAAGGCTCACGCATTGTCTGTTTGGTTGAACATCTGCCCTCCTTAATAACTTCTGAGCTTACGAGTAATTTTGAACAAAATTGAAAGAACTAAAGAAACCTCACAGATGTTGTATTCTTACAAAATCCATAAATACTGATGGCTGGATGATGGAAAGGAAAAAATGCTGTTGTTCACTGAGGGAGAAAGGTAGAATTCAGCCGTAACCCTCAGTATAGCAGATGCCAAAGAAAATGCCATCTTTCACCTACAGAAGTAAAATAAAAGGAGTGTGGCTAAATATTTGAAGTGATGATATAAATGAAGGGAGAACTCTGTAGAAAGACAGACACAAAGTTCTGTTACGTAACGAAACAACCTCCTTGCTTGTACTATTATGTGACAACAAAGCTCTCAAATACGATCAGATGACTTGATCAAACTTCCTTCAGCTGGCTCCTTTGCACTGTAATTGTTCCACCTAAGAAAAGTTACATTTAATATATAGATGCTTCACACAAGTGGATTTGAGTGGCAATTCAGTAATCTGCAACTGATCACAGCACACTCCACGGGGTTTGTAATAGTTTAGTGGAGTTCACATGGTAGCCAACACCATCACCCTTCTGCTCTTCAGCAGTTCCTAAAAGCATTTCTCTCAGATCTTTCCTCGAATATTAAAGCTTCTTTCATTAAATGATTATTATATCCAAGTTTATTACTCTCTAGCTTCTTAAAAAACATTGGCATTTTACATTAACATTTTGTGCTTTTCAAATTAAGCTGTTTATTCACTATGGCTCCCCAAGGACGGATTTATACTGACTGATATCACAAGAATTCTCTGTGACACTTAAAATACTGTGTCTGAGCATTATACATTTCCATTTATTGTGCTACGGGTGTTACTAGAAATCCCCATTCTTGGTTCGATGTTTCTGTTTTATTTATTAGCTACGAGTATTTGCTGAATGGTTACGACACTGTGAACAGCGTGCAAAGCCAACAACATCTTTATCAGAGTAAAAAGGACAGCATGAATCACACAACCAAGTTAATATTTAAAGAACAACAATTTAATTTGGTATGCAACATTTTCCTAGGAGGATCTTTATTTTCAATGCTATACATGTGAAAGTAAGAATGAGCAAGTGGTTTGTTATCTACATGTATAAAAATATAAACATCCTATCAAACATCTGCAGTCACCCTTCATGTTATGCATCACTGAAAACCTTAAATTCTAATTAAAAGAATGAGTGAGTTTACCAGCTCTTGTAAACGCTACTGCATTTATCTCTAAGTACACCAACAACGAACAGCTGCAAACCATGTACAAGACTCCAGCAGTGTGCCTTTAGATGTTGTCCTTCTGTAGAATAATGGGTTAGAGCAGCCATTGCGTCCACCCATTCTCTGAGCGCTCACCACAGGAGAGCATCCGAACTCAGGGACTTGGCCTGGGGCATTGTACCTTTTCAAAATTTGACTGAAACTACCAATTAATCTTTAAGAAAAACAGTCTTCTGCAGCAAGTCATCAAATGACTGTTGAATTTGTGGCACTGTCATCTCAAACCAAGACTTTAATGAGCTATCTGTAAATGAGCAGACGCATTATCTAATACTAATCACACTTAAAAGAGCTTTTAGCACAAAAACACAAAGATTTTTTTTTTTTAATGATCCATTTACATTTTTATTATATCAACTTTTACTTAAAATTCTGAGAGTTCCTGGGTTATCTGCCTTCAAATGGGTCGGCATGGGCGGACCAAACTACAGGCAATCTTTGTTAGGGAGATGCATTCAGCCACCTGGAAGTTTAGGTATGATTCACATTCAAGCAAATATGTAATCAATTTCAGTTCTACACTGATGCTGATATTCGTATTCAGTTTTCTTCCATAGAAACAGGTATAAGAAACAAATAAAACATTACCATATTACGTACATAGCGCAATATGTAAATGCTCAGCTAGATATGAAATTTTGTAGCGCTAAAGTGATTAAAAAACTAAATGATTCGTGTAAAATGTTTATATACTGTATATATATATACATACTAAATCACAAGTTCAATTCAAAACTGCCCCTATACATAGCTTCTATGATGGATTTTGTAAGCTACCAGATTCTTAAAAAAAGAAAGCTATCTAGAGTGAATCCTAACACTTTACTGAAAACTGACTTTATACAAAATTTTAAAAAACATACTTCAGAGTTACTCAACAGAAACTAGAAAAAGACAGTCATTATTCTTGAGAATGGCATTGTAAAGACCTAGTAGCTGTGATCAAGATTCTTTCACTTGCGGTATAAATAAGTTATGCACAAAGAAATTATCTCAGAGTAAGGCATAGGACAAACAGGTTTCATTCTGTCTTCAGGTGTATTGGCCTCTCACTCTATCTTATTGCTCATCTAACAAGGCATGGTCATTTCTCTCCACTTAAAAATACTCCGTTAAACATCTATCTACAGCTGGAAAATACCCAGAGCTTTCGCATGTGCATCATCACGTTAGTCACACTGATAAACAATCTTGCCAATTAAAAAACTCATGGCTATGCAAGTTACTTTCAGTTTTATGCAACTGCAGATGTACTTAGTGAATGACCAAGTGATGCATATGGAGACCAAGCGCTGAAACTCAGTACGTAAGTGGCTATAGCTCTCTTCAAAGGAACTAAGGTTTTAAAAATAAAACCCTACTATGAAATTCTTTGGTTAGACACAAGCAGTAGCAGTATTTCTAAATTTGGGGTTAGCATGATCAACTTGTTATTCAATAGTTTCAAAAAATGCAACTTCAGGCTTTAAATATTAAATTCTTCCAACACTTGGGATACATTTAAGGTATTTTTCTGTCACCGTCTGAACAGACAACACAGGTTTCAAAACCAGGTTTTAAAGTGCTTTTGTACTCAAACCTTCAGGAATTTATTGGAAATAACTGCTTGACTTTCCCTACTGTACAAACTGCTGCTTGGGCTGTGGGTTCCAAGCAAGCTATGACCGTCTTCTCCAAGACAGACTATCAGATAGCATGAACACAACACAGCTTTACTTCCTGACGGGGTAATTTCCCCTGAAGAACACTGGCGTCTCCCTTGTTTTCATAAGGACGGGGCTTAATCCTTTCTAAGAATGAGCTGTGACGTGGGAGAGGTTCTTAACTCTCAGCAATCACTTCCCAGATAATACTGACATGAAAAACAGGAAACTGTTTCTTAAAAATGTTGCTTCAGCATCAGTTCTGTTGGCTTCAAAGTTTTACACCACTAAAATGACAAAACTCAAAGTAATAAGCAAGGTACTCTTGATTACACTTAAACAATCCATCTGCTCCCATTCAACATACATACACAGTTTCACCCTGACGGTAAGCAGGCCCCACCTTCACTATGGCAGCCCGGCTGTTACCCCACCCCAGACATTTGGAGGATGCTAAGGAAATATGCACTGAATTTTCTATGCATATTGTAGACTTCGAGAGAATTATAAGGACTTCACACCACCCATGAAAGTTACAATGTACACAGAGTTTAAGTTCCCAAAGGGTTGACTCTTGATTCTGCAGACACCACAGTTCAGGGGTTGGTTATCCCGAGAACAGCGCTCCGCTGCAGCCTCGCGCTTCTGCTGCACAGGCCTTGGCCCAGCTCCACAGCCCGTGAAGTTCAGAGGCTGAGGGAGGGGGGATGGACATGTGTCTGGTCATGAAGATGCTCGCTTCCCGCAAAATTACTCATCTCTACAGGTTAAGTACGAGCTGCATGCCAGTGCCACAGGCAGCCATCACCACCACATGGCTGTCCTTCACAGGTTGGCATCGCCTTCATGGGAAGGGCCATAAAACGGGCTGCCATAATCTGCCCAAGGAGGCAAAACCTCAGTCTGAGCATGGGGACGAGAAAAGACACGTACTGCGTCAACAGAAATCACTGAAAAGCAACCAGAAAAAGAGTTCTTCGGCCCGTACACCCCAACCTGACGGCACTGTGCAGAGAGAGGCAGGGGCTGGGCACACGCAAGCCTTCCCGGCTTGGATGCTTATGCACACCCGTGACCTCTTTCCTCCCCGCTCCCAACACAGCTACGGGGGGGCACGACGAGGGACAGGGCAGCTGGGCCACGACGCGGCAGCCAAAGCGGGCTGCAGCACGGCGGCTCCCGGCCCCGGGGCCCTCCGGGACTGCGTGCTGCGGTGAGGCGAGGCGGGGGCCGGCAGGGGAGCCCAGCGGGTGCAAGGGCCGCGCGGCCCCGCGCCGCCGGGCGGGGCTCAGTCCCGGCAGAAGACGTACTCGGTGTAGCTGGTCCAGATCTTGTCGTCGGCGGGGCCGCCCTGCTCGGGGCCGAAGGCGCAGGTGCCGGTGGAGGAGCAGGCGGCCATGCGGAAGCCGGCCTCGGAGAGGCGGTCGAAGGCTTGCTCGAGGAAGTTGAACTTGAGGTAGTAGCGGGCGGTGTAGCGCTCGGGGGGGCGGTCGGGGTCGCGGCTCTCGTTCAGCGTTTCCCCGAAGACCTCCTTGGCCAGCGCGGTCTTGCCGCACACGGTGATGCGCGCCACCCGCCGGAACTTGGCGTCGGCCTGCGCCTCCCGCCCGATGGTGTAGGAGCCGCGGTAGCCGATGGTGATGTAGCCCGAGCGCCTCCCGGCCGCCCCGTCCAGCGACTGCGAGGGCGTCAGCAGCGGCCCGCCCGAGGGGCTGCGGCTGGCTGTGGGCGACGGCGCGGACGCCGCCGCGGCGCCTCCTTCCGCGGGCTCTGCCTCCAGGCAGCCGAGCAGCGGCGGTTCGTCGGCGCACAGCGAGCCGTCGCGGTGCAGCGCGGCGGGGCGGGCGGCGGCGGTAGCGGCTCGAGCCTGCGCCAGGCGGCGCGCCAGGTCGGGCAGCTGGAAGTACTCGGCCTCGCGCTGCAGACGGCTGCGCTCGGGAAAGTGCTCGGGCAGCACCAGCTGCAGGTCCCGCAGGTAGTCCAGGATGTAGCGGAAGAGGAATCCGTCGCGGTCGAGGAAGAAGCGGCCCTTGCTGTCCCGGGGCAGCTCGCTGGGCTGCTGCTGCGAGAACATGCGCCAGAGCAGCGAGTCCCGCACCGAGACCACGGTGCAGCGCCGCGTCACGTACACCTGCCCGCCCACGTTCAGCTCCACGATCTCGGGGAAGGCCGACCAGCCGCCCGCCGCCGCCGCAGCAGCCGCCCCGCTCCCCGCCGCCGGCGACACTCCGCCGCCGTTGGGCAACCCGCGGGCGCTGTCCGCCAGGGCCATGCCGAGGGAGCCCGCCGCGGGCGGGGAGCCGCCGCCTCCCTCCTCCTCCTCCTCCTGCTGCCGCCGCTGCCGGCAGGTGCCGCGGGGCCGCTGCCCGCCGGAGCCCCCGCCCCGTCGGTGCGTGGAGCCGAGCGGCCGCGCTACGGAGCGGGCGCCTCCGTCGGGCTGCGAGCGGAGCGCCCCGGCGGCGGCGGGGCCGTGTTTATGTACGCGGCCGCGGCCGGCGGGAGGCGGGGGAGGCCGGCGGGAGGCAGAGCCGAGCGCGCGGGGAGGGGACGGCGGCGGCTCGGCACTGACGCAGGGTCCCCGGCCCCCGCCCCGTCCTGCCCTGCCTCTCCCTGAGGCCGGGCCCGGGCGCTGCGGAGTCGGCGAGAGCGCGGTTCCGCTCCTTCGGTCTTGGGCGGCTGTTCGGGAGGAACGTAGCACCGGGAGCGGCGGTGCGGGCACCCTGCAGCCTGGCACCTGGGTGTGGGGGAAGGGGGGAATGGTTGTCACCGTACAGCCGAGGTTTGATTTGGAGTTACTGGGTACGTTAGGAAACATAAGCGCCTATTTACAATGTAACGGCAGGGAGCATTTGAATTATGTTTCAGGGTTTTGCTTGAATTTCATCCACCTTTCTGTCTCTTTACGAGCGACAGCACCGAGATGCCGCTGTGGTGTGCTCGGTTTCTCTCCTCGGGGCGTCCATGCGTGCTCTCTTCCCGAGAGCAGCTGGAGGGACAGGAGGGAGCACTTTCCAGGGAGCCCTCTCCGGTCTATTCTGCTACAAACACCGAGTGCACTGAACGAGAAATCAGAAGGTGCAGAGCCAGGGGTTAAAAGCACTTCAGGAATGGAGAAATGGGGGAGGAAGGAAAGGCAAGCTAGTTCTCAAGAAGTGAGGTAAGTTTGCCCAAGAGAAGAGGAAGAAGAGAGGGAGTTGAGAAATAACAGTTTTGCTGAGAGAGCAGATGACAAGAACGGGGAGGTGAGGAAGGGGATGAGGTGAGCTTGAGTCACACAGAAGCCACGAGAGTTCCGTTGGAAAGGACTAAGGATAAGGCAGCAGGGATGTACATCACTGCATTTTCCAAATGGAAAAACAAGCTGCCAGCGCTCAGGCCACTGTGTGTTTTCATTTGTGGAAGCAAAATGGTGCAGTAGGTTAATCTCATGTTTTGCTGACATGCTGTAACAAGTGACTTGGTTCATTCTTGTGTTGTTTTTTTTTTTTAATTTTTTGAGAGAGGAGTAGAAATTGGCTTAAAACTGTAGTTTTGGAAGATCAGGTGAAGTACAGGAAGCACGAAAGAATTTGGTTTGCTGTCCATTTAAATACACAAGTTTGTCACTATAGACAAAAAGGAAAATAATATCATTTATCCACTATCACACAGGGAATCTTTGTTTTGTCTTCTTACGCTATTTCAGAGTCAGTTCACCAGACTAAAACACATGGTTCGCTGGCAACAGCTTTGTGGGGTTACTTTTGCCTCAGTTCCTTCATGTGGTGTCTCCCCCAGCATCGCCCTGCTCCCGGCCATCCTTAGCAGGAATCCACTTCGGGAGCCTCCCACAGATGCATATTTTAAACCCAGCTTCCCTTGTGTGGGCTCTGCTGAGAGCACTGTGATCAGCCTGTGCACCCAGGAGATGAGATCACGTAATGCTCGTGAGGGCAATTATTCACTGCACAGTTTGCAGTGGAACATCCTCTGTGTGCCAGCAGTGCATCTTGCAGATGCTTCTATGTAAAAAATAGGACGTTTAATTCATCTGTTAATTAAGCAAGCTGACCGCAGAATCATCATGGAATGGCTTGGGTTGGATGGAACCTCAAAGCCCATCCAGTTCCAACCCCTGGCTGTAGGCTGGGTTGCCACCCCCTAGGTCAGGCTGCCCAGGGCTCCCAGCCTGCCATGGTTGTTTCCAAGATAGCTGTCATTCTCTGGGCTTAAAGATGGACCCAGAACTGAAGTATCAGTCTTGAAGTGACCACTCCTCAGAACTACTGTCTTTTCTGGGCATCTCCTGCAGCTTTATGCAAGCGAGGATGCTTTGCCTGGCTGCAAGGCTGTGGTTATTGTAACATCTAACAGTTGTTTCTTTTCTGATTTCACCAAATTTTAAAATAGTTTTTCTCCATTTCCCATCTCTTTATACTTGGCTATATTTATCTTCAGTGAGGAGAACTGGACTTCATCCAGGGCTATTAAAATGGATGAATGTATCAACTATTTTCATGTGCATGTCAGTCACTAGGTTGCATAACACAGCCATAACCTCCGTGTTTTATTCTCGTTTTGTGTGGGAGACTCAGTGAGGTACTGGTACATTCAGGGGTGCCACGGAGCACCATGGTAGACATACAACCCCAGTAAAGGGAGCTTGTGGGACCTAGTAGACAGGCTAAGCATTATGATGGGAAATGCAATTTTCTTTAACTCTGTGGTACCGTGACAATTCGGAGAATGAGTTGCTTCAGGTAAGGCACAAGCTTGCAGCGTGTGCTGTTAGCTGTCAAGTGGGACTAGCTATGCTTTGGATGCGTGCTGTCCTAACGGTGGGATCCATCAGCTTCTCTTCTTTTAGCACTTTTGTGTTTACACGTGTTGTTGTTCTTTTTTTGGGTGGGTGCTTTTGTTGTATCAGTGCTTAAAAGAAGGTTTCCATCACGACTGCCAGCGGCACCAGGCTGGGATGAAGAAGGAGCCCGGTTTTTGCGGTGTGGGTAGAACAGCCATAGCGGTAGTCTGATTCAGATGCCCTCGAGCAGGACGGATTCCTTCTCTAACCGTAGAGGAAGGGCAGCACCTAGTGGGAGTGAACCATATTGCAGTTAATAAGTGGAGAGGGCTCCAAAGTATTGCTAACACGACCCAAATACCTGACAAAGAGAAATCATACAGTCACGGAACCGTTTGAGCTGGAAGGGACCTTTAAAGACCATAGTCCAGCTCGCTTGCAATGAACAGGGACATCTGCAGCTAGATCATGTCTCTCAGAGACTTTTAGTTACAGAAAGTAGAAGTAAACACATTACCATATTCAAGTTCTTCCTGGGAAACTTAACAAAGAAAGAACGCATTTTATCCTTCTTCTGAACGAAAAGTAGTGGTTTGCAGTTTATTATTTCTTCAAGTCTGTGCTGTGCTGTGTGCATTACTTTGTTTAGAAAATGTCTGATTAGATATGATTGAATTGTTTTAGAGTTTAGTACTGAATTCAGTAAAATATGTAGCCTCCTGCATAAAAACAACAAAAGGACTACTGATCTGAAGCGCAGGCTCAGCTATGCTCATTGAAGCCTCACAATCTTGCTTTTAGGATGCAAGAAAAAGGATATGTTAGTTAGCTGGAACTGCATGTCCTAGGAAGCCCAACTGCTATGAAAATACAGATGTTCAAGTGCGAATGACATTGAAGAAGAATCATAGAATAGTTCAGGTTGGGAGAGACCTGATCAAGTGTCAAAACACTCAGCACCTGCCAGAGGGATATGGGACAGTTATGTCATTTTATAATGTGTAGCAATGTGATATTTTACATGCACAACATGTGCAGGTTTTCTCCTGTGCTAAATTACTCAAGGTCCCTGTGGAGCAGTTCTAAGTGTTCTTTCTGTGAGCCTTGGCTCTCAGAAATTAATTTTCAATATCTCTGTGAAATATTTCATTCACATGTTCAAGTCTTCCCTTGGCAGTTTTGCTTTCTGTGAATAAATAGCATTCTTACCCAGCTTCTACCGCAGTACTGACAGAAAGACAATCAGACCTTTGCAAACATGAGTAGAGGCTACATCAGTCTTCTGCATCATCCATCAGCATGGATCAGCAGCCTTATGCTCTGTCCTAGAATCTGACAGTATGAGGATTCAATAAAAGAGTTTCTTCTAATAGGAAAAATGTAACTCATTATCTGTTGGTTTTTTAACACGACTAATTAGGATATCAAAAACAATCTCTACTCCCACTTACTTCCAGCCTGTCTTCCTGTAGGGTCTGTCAGGCTTCAGAATAGCTTTCAGTGAGAAAAAGCACTTGCAAGTGGTAAACGTAAGAGAGCAGGGTGTTGGCAGTCCTTCTCATTACTGGAGGCCCCAGGGTAGGAACTGAAGTCAGGAGTCAAGGCTCAGACAAGGCTGGGAGCGCTTCAGACCCAGAAGACAAGTCTCGAAGGAAGCTATAATCAAAAGACTGGAGTGCTGGTTTGCCAAGGAGCCAGTTAAGAACTGACCCTAAGTCTGTTCCTCTGAGAAGCTAATCACAAGGGCAGTGTCACTCCTGGGCATTAAATCTATCCAAGAGAAAATACTTTTTAAGGAACTTTTTAAAAGTTAGAGGTTTGGCTTAAATCTCTTTCTTATTTATGAAACTGTATTTTAACAGAGGAATTCAAAACGTATTCTTCAAAGATAAAGTAGTTAAGAATAAAGGTGGTGGTGACAGCAACTGTTCCCTTTGGCTCTGGTTATTGGTGTGTTTTTCGGTAATTTAACTCCTTTCAAAATGATACTTGTGGTCAGTGCACGATAAGGAATTCATTTGCTTCGGCTTTTTGCCACTATATGTAATGTAAATGTAAACTGGAATGGTTCACTTTAACAGGCTCAGGAAATGAATGTTTTTCTTTGTTCTCTTTGCATCTTTTTCTGTTGAAATTGATATAAAATTCCTATTTCATTTAATGGAAGAAATGCTGTCATCCTCACCAGGAATGCTTACTGCATCCATTAAAAGAGGAGGGGAAGAAAGCCCCTAGGTGGGAACCCACAGCAGGCACTCTGTGGGTTGGTGATGAAAAATGTGCATGCTATTTTTTGCGCTACTTAAGCTTGTGTCTTCAAATGCGGAACTGTGTGTGTTGGGGTCACACCCTGCTAGTTTCACAGCCCGTCTAAACTAATGAGCAATATTAAATTGGCAAGGAGGGAATGGCTTGACAGAGCTTATTTAGCATGCTAATGTTCATTCAGAGTGTTGGTCCTGAAAGATGCTTTGAATGTGGCAGAGGTGGGCCCGGCTTTTTCCTGGGCTCTGTGATTAAGCATCTGTCCACCAGTCTTCATCTCTTCTGACATACACTGAAACAAAATTAATGATGTCTCATTAGAGACTCGGTGTTCACCTTCCTACCTGGAAGATTAAAGTCAGAATTTAAATGCATAAAAAAAAGACCCTTTATTGTTAGGATGCCCAAACTCGTTTCTGCCTCTTAGGCCTCAGAGTACAGGCCCTCCTTGGTGTGCAGCTCCACAAGGTTTTCTCTGCTCCACATGTGCCGGAAAATAGCCATTCAGTCAGGATCTCTCTGAGGCACACGCCACTTATGGCCATAACCGACGTTCATGTCAGTGGGAACATGTGTGAGTGAAGGCTGTGAGCTCCTCTCTTAGCTCCTGCAAACAGTGTGTCTCAGTTGCGTGGCCATGCCTGGAGGAGCTGCTGGACCTCCTGCTTGCTCACACCCTCTCTGACCCACCATGTAAACTAATGTTGTAGTGAGAACATTTATTTTCACTTACTTGAGAAGGAAAACGATTTGCTGCCTAACTGCTGAACATCTCAGTCTAACAAGTCAATTAGCAGGTCAGCATTTGCTAGCACTGAAGTTGAGCTTGCCAGAACATTTCATTCATGAAGTGCCAGCCCTCATCCTCAGCAGTGTTTCTGAGCTTCCCCTACCACCTGTGCTCCTAGCTCCTTATCTGCTGCAGAACCCAACCTGATTTTCAGCTTGGACTAAGTTTTGTTTCTTGAAACCGAGCTAGAAGAATGTTGGAATCAACTTCATCAGGCGCAGCTGATTGTTCACCAGCTTCCTGATGCCCCATGCTAATGAGATGTTACTGTATAAAGTAGTGAAAAGCAGCTGTTTCTTACCTGTAAATTAAAACTGCAGATCATTTGGAAGTAAGACTGATGAAGCTCTCTTCCTTCTTAGGGAACTTTACTCTATGTATTGTGCTCCATAGTTGGAGACACTAAAATGGGATTCAGTCACTGTGTCTAGGAAATTCTGAATGTGCTTTCCTGTTCCAAGTTTACATAGAGGAATTATCACTCTGCTTTGTAGGGACTTCTTGTAAGATAATATCTGTCTGCAATATCTGTGATTTTCAGTCATCTAAATAAGTTTTAACAAACACCTTATTGCTAAAAATTAACATATTGATGAGCAAGTGTCTGAGAGATGGTCAGGACATTTCAGAAATATATGGAATGAAAAATCAGTGTTCAGATTTAATGAAGTTTTAATGAAGCAAGTATCTAAATTATCAAACAAATCACATCCACTTAATTCCAGCAGTTTGCAGACTCTTTAAGCCCTTGAAGAATATAGGAGTTAGATTTTTAAGATCTCCTCTCTTTGTATCTTAGAATAATGGAATATCCTGAGTTGGAAGGGACTCACAAAAATCAGTAAGTCCTAGTCCTGTATCCAGCTTATCAAATTATCCTATCTTATCAAATGAAAAACAATATCCATAATCATTCATTGCTGGCATGCCCATTAGAGGGACATCCTGGACACTGATAAGACCTGGGCAATCCCTGTGACTCTTGCAAACACCATCTCCCTTGAAGAGCACCCAACTCCTGCAAGCAAGAGGAAGGTAAACTTTAGGGTGTTACACAGCACTTAGACTGAGTCAAAATATTTTTCTTTGAATGACTTTGCTGTGAATCTCAACAGGAAAGGAACAGGACGATACTGAGATTACAGTGCAGCATAAATTTTATTGAATCTAAAGAAGGAATCAAAGCAGTGCATAGTTTAAAGCTGCTACAAAGGCAGCTGGTAAACAGATTGGCAATCGGCTGGCAAACTTCGCCACAATAGGGTGCACGTCTTCCTCCTTCACGTGGCAAGAGGAAGAAGAAGCAGAGCCCTCTCAGCTTGCTTCAGGATGAACCTATGGCACAGGACAGCATGAGACAGCAAGGACTTGTGATGATGAGAAGAAGGCAGGAGAAGAAGAAGACATCTGCTGGCCATGTTTCCAGACAGCACAGGCTGGCACCCTGGCTTCCCTCTCTGCTTTGCAGGAAGGCAGAAGGGTGCTCAGCCCATCTGGAAACCCTGGCCAGCAGCTCCATCCTCAGTCCGGCGCCTGGCTTCCAGCGTCGTCGGGATGCGCTCAGGGGACGTCCACCTCAGCTTTAGCAGGGCAGGCACCTCCTGCCAGAGAACCGGCCACCCAGGCCAGAGATGCCGAAGCCCCCAGAAGAGATGGGCACTCCCTCCTGGCTCAGGATGCTGCCAACAGCAGCAGAGGTGCTGGATCCCACAGCAGTGTTCTGGGGGAAGGAGCTGAGGATGGGACCGGGCAGAGTCACCACCACAGGAGAGGGCTGGATCACCACACGGGAGTCCTGGCACTGCCGCACACAGGGCTCGTTGCAGCTGTTGGCCAGCGGGGTCGGGCCACAGGGACGGCACAGATCGAAGCAGGACATGGCTGTGGGATGGAGGTGTACCTAGGAGAAAGGGCAGGCAAAGCACAGGCAGCATGAGAAGCAGCCTGGTGGCCTGCTCACCAAGAGAGGAGCTACAGGCTGGGGAGAAGGGAGAGGCTGCATGGGGACTGAGAGACGCTTGGGAGTCCAGGTCCCAAGGGCCCCTGCAGTGACAGCCCAAGGCCTTCTCCCTCATCCCCCGACACTGGCAAGCAGAACAGAGCTGGTAGAAGCACCACCAAGGAGTAAGACTCACACCAAGGCCAGAACAGAAGGCAAAGACTCGCTGGAGGCCAGAAGAGAAGGAGGAGAAGCAGAGAAAGAGGACAGTGAGGAGAAGACCACTGCAGCTCACCTTGTTCACCGAGGAGGAGAAGGCAAGAGAAGTGAATGAGGGAGCGTGGTGTTGGACGGGCTTTTATACTGGTCAGAACTGCCCATAGGTCCAGAGGCACCCTTTGCACATACATTATGTGTAACAACAAGCTCATCTTGCATGCAAAACACCACAATTAAAGAAATTTGTGTCTTTTTTTCTGTTCCCTGCAATACTCCCTTTTCATTTCTGTGTTTAGGACATGCCCAGTCTACCACTAAGTCTCCTTTCAAGTGACAGGATTAGAGGCCAAAACATTTCCTGGAGACATGACACGTCAGCACAAGTAGATGATGCAGCCAGTGATGAGCACTGTGTAACCTCAAGAGGGAACAGCAGCCTCCTACCCTCCGGGGCCTTGCTTCAACACTTGTCCTTATGGTTGGGACAGGTCTCCTCCTAACCCTGAAGCTTCACCTGTATTTCCACGTGGGAGGGACGGTATCATCAATCATTCTCTCTAATGCTATAATAAAATCTTAGATTATAGAAGGACTTATTTTGGCAGGCACCTTTAAAGATCATCTAGTCCAACCCCCTGCCATGAGCTGGGACATATGGCAGCAGATCTGGTTTTTCATAATCCATCTAACCTTACTTTGAACATTCCCAGTGCTGGGGCACCCACAACTTCTCTGCACAACCTGTTTTAGTGTCTAATAAAAAAATCTTCTTTAGATCCCTTCTGCATACCTGCAAACTGTTGGCAAAATAAAGATTGCTCTGACTTTTGAATACATGTCTGGGGGCATGGGTAGTAAAACTCAGAAATTATCTTTCCCATATCTGCAGTGAGACGACTGCAGAAGTATATGCTATAAAGTTTTCTAGCTTGAAAAGGGTTACAGCCATGCAAAGGGACCTGTTTATTTGTTTTCACCTTTTAATTTTTCATGTGTGTTGTATATACCTGCCTTTTGCCAAACTGCCATCCTGAAATAATTGAATGCTTTCATTGTTATTGTTTATATTTTTTAATACGAAGTCTTGATTGTGTGAGAATCAATTTCCTTAAATAAAATCCTTTCAAATAAAATGAGGCCAAAAAAAAAAAAAAAAACCACATTTATTCATCTCAGGGAGGTTAAATCACATAGAAAGAAGCTGAGATTGTAGAATGGATCTCAGTGAAGGGGAAGCTTATCTGAGAGGCAGAAGATAAGCGTAAATCCTGCAGTCAAAGTGACAAAGAGGCTTCCAGAATAAGAAAAGATCTCTTTGTAAGTCAAAACTCTCTGTGACTGGCAGTCCAAAAAGTAAAAAGAAAAAATGTAAATTGCCAAGCATAAAGCTTGTTATGGGGGAAAAGGAGAAAGGAAAAAATGAAACCTATAGCTAAGAAAAAGCAAAATAAGTACAGAGAGGATGGATAGCAATTCTTTCTGGATTTGAGCCTTGAACTGCATATTTTCAGTGTTTTAGAGTTACAGTAGTTACATAGCCTTGTCTTTAATATTGTGTATAGATTATAAATGTGGTTATTCAAGAGCTGTCTAATACTGGAATGACTTTAAAGGGTAAAATATTCATCAGTAACCTATGCATGGAATCTCTCTTCTTGATCTCTCAGTCTCTGTCCTCAGATCAAGGCTGATGTGGCTGTCCCCTTGACTTGTAATGAGAAAAAGGTGATGTTTGGGTCACTGCCTTTTGACAACAGTAGATTCACTAATAAGTTATGTTCTGTTTCCTTTTTCCACATATTTTACCTTATTGCTTTTACTGTACTGGTACGTTGTTTCCATCAGCCAAAGTGAATATATTTATTTGTTTTGTATTTTGTTTTTATTCTTTTCATTTCGCAGTGGAAAAAAAATGTTTCGGAAGCCGTAGGAGACGCTTACATACGGCCCTAAGTACTCTGTAAGTACAAGAGGACAAATAATGTAACAGTGCGAAATTAAGTATGCATCACACACCCAAAAGAGGGGTTAGGGCTGGAGGAGCAGAGGACTGGAGTGAGAATGGTCTTGTGTTAGCTATACAAAGGAAAAATACCAGTAACTGCATTTAGTGATAGTAACCGTTACCCATAGGAGCTCTTCAGAAGTGAGCTGGATACATTCTAGTGATACCTTTAGCATACGGGTTGGGAAGCTCCAAGGTAATCTCATATATACCTGCTATAGTGACGGATATGCTGTAAAATTGATTGCATGGCCACAACCTATTTTTCTGCTGCTTACCAGAATATTTTTTCTTTTGCATAACCCCCCCCTTTTTTTTTCTATCCACTGAGCAAAAATACTTTCATACTTTACTTTCTCTATGAAGAAAAAGTTGGTTTACTAATCTCAGTCAGGTATTGTCAGTAAGCTTACCAAGCATTTAGACCTTACAGATCACAGATCACATCACCTTGGGCTAACAGCTGACTTGTTCCGCTCACCTGTTCTGTATCTTATTTTGGGTTTTCTTGAAGAATGTAACCATCTCCTCGTCTGTATTATATTCTGACTATCTGAAGCACAAATACTAGGTTCTTCAAGAATCTTTGTGGCAATGAGGAGATTCTTGGTTGGACACAATGCTAACTGGAGGTCTTAGCCACACGTTTCCCGCTTATTTTAATTGGAGCTGTTTGGCTAAATCTTTCCCTTATCTTTGACTATCTCAACCTTTGTTACTATGCAAATCATAAACCCATCCATATCATTTCTGGAAAATCACTGCACAGGAAGGATAGCTAATGTAATTTGTTAATCCCTGCTTCTGAAGCACAAACTTCTATCACCTGAGCTAGTTAGACAGTAGGTAATTTTGTGCTCTTTAGAGCTGCTGTATTGGAGAAACAAGCAATATACTGGTAAGTGCACATGAAGTCTGGATATTTTTGTTTGCCAACACTGCTCAAATAAAGAAATATGTCCTAGCTTACCCCTGAATAATTTTCTCTTAACATAAACTTTCCATGCTTGTTAAGTTTTAATTTCATAGCAGCCTACTAACCCTCCTTATATTTAGAAGATTTCTTGATATATTTTTTTTCTGTCATGTGTTTTAGCTAGGCTGGGAGCACATCATGTTTACTGTTCTGATTTGTGTTAACATTCATATTAATTTAATCCTCAGGACTCTGAGGATGCTCACAGTGCTTTGGCATAGCAGCCTGCTGGCCTGGTGCAGCCAGATCAGGATGTGGTCAAAGATGGCTCGGCCAAGATACATTAGGCATCAGACTGCTCAGGAGGCAGTGCTATCATATGGCTGAGAATCGTGTCTGTCTGCCAAAACACTCTTCTGCTCCACTCTCATTCTATAAGCTCCACTCGGTGCTATAAGCTAAACTGTTTGAATTTGCATCAAAAGAGGGAGGGAGCACTTGGGTCAGTCGACATTTCTTTGACATTCTGAAGAGTTTCCAAACATTAAAAAAAGAATGGCAAAAGACAGTGGTAGAGAAGGGCTCAGGTTCATGTGCTTGAATGACTTAGGATCAAGGACCTTGTCAGGGACAGATGAATGGGCTTACAGAGCAGCATTAACACACACTGAGTAGATAAGCCGTAGGCAGCTTGACTTGCCAAGCAAGGATGATCCCGATTCAAAGCATTGGAAGAGAAAGTATGAACAAGTTGTAATGCTACACTGCGTGTCGAGTGTTCTGACTAATGGGAAAAGCTGTTTTCTTTAGAATCTAGCACAAAGAAGAATTGTTCTAAAACAAAATCTTGCAGATCTTTCCTAGTGGAATCCATGTGCAAATACAAACATGAAAGTTGACGTTTTGGGCCCCTCTCAACTCAGAGGCAAAATTTTCTGAGGTTTCTGCTAGGATTTGCCCCTCAGGAATCCTAGACCCTGGAGATAAGAGGGAGAGACTGGGGAATGGAAGGCTTCCCTAGGCTTCGGGAGGAGATGGTCAGAGAGCATCTAGTCAAAATCAACACACACAAATCCGCGGGCCCCAACGGGATGCATCCATGAGTGCTGAGGGAGCTGGCAAAGGTGATTGCTGAACCACCCTCTATCATCTTCGAAAGGTCTTGGTCAATGGAAGAGGTGCTTGAAGACTGAAGGGTAGCATAGGAAGTTCCATAAGAAGGTGCAGAACTTCTGGTGCCAGAGCACCAGAACTGGTTGCCCAGAGAGGTTGTGGAGTCACCTTCTATGGAGATACTCAAGACCTGTCTGAACACCTACCTGTGGGTCCTACTGTAGGGCACCTGCATTTGTTTTAGCATGGTTTTCATCTGGACTTCCTCTGTTTTATTCTTTGTATTATTACTCTGCCATTGCCCATAATACCTTTAATTAAGGACAGTATTGTTAATATAAAGCCTTGATCTGGTGAGATGCTGATTGCCTGCAGTATCACTAAATTGCTAATGAAACTCCTTCAATTGAACCAGACAACGATAACGGCACCAAAAGATGTGATTAAGCTGTGAAACAAGTGGCAAGATGGCTTGTTTGTATTTTTGAAGCTGTGACAGCACAGTAATTACAGCTTATTTTATCCCCTTATGTTTTGCAAAGTTGACAGTTGCCTTTATTTTTTTTTAATTATTAAATTTTACTTTTTAATTAATTTACAGTAAATGCACTATCGTAGTAAATACCGACTTTAAGCACCTAAACTGCTGTTCCCCTGAAGGAAGTGAGACCCGTGTCCTGGGGAGCAGCAGGTGGCGGTGCTGCCTCTGCTCGCAGCTTTGGGGCTCCGCGGTGCCGCAGCTGAAGGAAGCCATTTCGTGAGGCGTGCGTTCTCCAAGCAGAGGCGCTTTTGTTTACAGGCAGTGCCAACTCATCAGGGTGGTGGGAACTTATCCTCCACTGATTCTGAATAGCATCGTTCTCTGTGTGAAATTCCTCCCAGTCTTATTTATAGTGTTGGCTCCAGCATATGTAGCAAGGAGTGCGACTCTTTATTACTTGGATTTTTAACCCAAGATTTATCTGTCTGATGATCTGTGTATACTTACTGATGCTGTTGGCAGCCCTCACTGAGAGGAGAAGTCACCATCTGTTTATAGAGCTTAAAAAAAATGTTACCACTTTTATGCAAGTAAAAACTTGTTCTGGAAATTGTTCCAGAATCACTTGGTTAATTGGCAGTCGCCTTTATTTCATCTCTTCTCTCAGCAGTCAGTACAGCAGCAGGGTCGTGGACAAGAACAAAGACTGAATACAATAATGGCTCACCAAGTGACTAGAAGGCTGCCAGGAAGGCAGCAGTCAGGGTGCCTGCCTTGCCTCATCTTCTCCAGCCCCACAAGCTCTGCTTGCAGCCTGTGGCTTTGAGGCCAAGTGGCACTGGCTGCCTCATGTCCAGTCTGCTTACAGCTCGAGGACCAGTTGTCTTGCAGAGAGAGCTGACAGAAGTGCTTCAAAGCAGAGCCAAAACAAGAGGAAAATTAAGCAATGTAGATATTCATGGGTCCAAAACCAAAGCTCACCTCCTCTTTACCCTTTTCTGTTTTGCCACCAGCAAAGCGTGAGATGGAGGAGGAAGGGAGCAGGGACATGATGACAGCAGCTTCCTCAGTTTGTTCTAGAACTCTGGGGAAAGGATCCAGCTTATTGCAAACATGTGGTGGGAGGGAGCTACAATACCAAGTCTCTGTGATGATTGCGATGAGGTTCTCAATTAAGAAGTTATCTTTTTCTTTTTTCTCTTTTCCCCATTTTTTTGGGCCACATTTTGAATAACCAAGACAAATCCAAATGCAGTAAAAAGTCTGAGTAGCCTGGGCCTAAGTCTGTCGTCCTGAGAGGCTTTGCATAAAGGATGAAGTACGCCTCTGGAGTTCAATGGAAGTAAGACAGAAGGCCAATCTAGAAACTGGGAGAATAAGTGAAATATTTTTTTCTTTGATAAGATGAGATGTGAGTCACTGAGGTCAGCTGTTCCAAGACCAGCTAAACCTAGATGCCTACACAGTCACCAGAGCACTTCTGTCATCTTATTTAAATATGCATTTGGTTTTGTCTTTAGTTTGGACTCCTTAAATGGGACATCTGAGTTACCTGATGGGTATTCTATTTGACACTGTGTCACCAAAATAAAGAAAATCCCTGACCTTTTAGCATTACACTCTGAAAAGACACTGCTGTAAACGAGAAACACTTGAAAGTTACCTGTAAGATTAATTTTAAAATTTATTTATTTAAGTAAGGTTGTCTGGTGAACTGCATTTTTCAGAAGAGGTTTGGATGAGAAATGGTATTTTGGTAAATCAGCAGAGGAAGTCATTCCTCCGGTAAGGGCAGACGGAAGTGCAAAAAGGAAATGGAAAGCTATAGTGTCAGCATCAAGACAGAGGGTAGAGTGCTGGTGCATGATCTTGCTTTGGACACACAAAGTAGATGAACTGCATCCAGCAATGGGGGAAGAGAAGGCATCAGCACAGATCAGTGTTAACTGAATGACAAGAAATTAATTAACACCCTCCACATCCCTATCCACATAGGCTTAGAGGAGTTGCAGACCCCTGCTCAGGGTTTTCTGTTAGCACTATGTTCATTCGTACTCCATGTATCAGGTTTCTTTATCCTTCCCGTAGAATTAACCATATGCCTCTTGTCAGTCAGGCAGTCATGACCAAGTGTCACTGCTGAATCAGGATCACAGTGGCTTTAACATATGTGACTGACAGCGGAACCTCAGAGCAAAAAGAAAAGTGAAGCTCAACAGGGAGAAACATATGGGAGTCCCTCATCAGGTGGAGGAACTGATTCTTCTGTGATGTATATGCAAACTGCAGCATTCTCACACACAAACAGAAAGAAGATGCTAATGTTAAGGGGCAGAATGAGGGCCAAGGGAAAAAATAAATGATGGTACATGTCACAAGCGGTTGTCAGCACAGCCTTCTGCCTAGTTAGTTCACAGAGGCAGTGAAGACTTTTGAAGTTTCCTTTCCCTCTCTAATCAGTCCCATTAGAACAAGTAGATCTGAGCTTCAAAGGTAGCAGGGCTTCTCAAAGAAGAAAGCTGCCCGCTCCTCAAACCGAGGATGGCAGCTTCGTGTCCCAGGGTGGGATCTCCCACGTGAGGCCGTGGCATCGACATGGTGGGCATGATTATACAGCAAGTGCTGCACTCGGATCTCTTTGAAGAGGTTACACACGCTCCCTAATTATTGATCCTCTCCACTTGACAGGGCTTTCAAAGAGTTGAAAAGCTGCTCAGCAGAGCATACTTCTTAGCTTGATCCCTCACCTGTAAAGTCTAGATGAATCCACAGACTTGTTGCATTTGAACTGTTTTCTCTAGTTCTTTAGCTGAATATATATAAATTAAAGTAACTGGAATATTTTCATATTAAAAGCTTGTACAATTTTGTTGTTGTTAGATTCTTCCTACAAAGCTTTTCCCAGAACTTTAGTGCATTAAAGATATAGGAGAGATATGATGTTTAGTTTGTTTACCTCACTAGATGGCATTATTAATAATGGTATTTATTGACTCTGAGGAAACAGAAGGTCAGGTGAATTTCAGTATTTCTGTAAAGCCAATTCATTGATTTTGCAACCTGTCATTTATAAAAATTTGCAAAAAGAAAAAAGCCTGAATATGGCATGTTTCTTTGCTTCATTTTTAATTCCAGTTTTATACTTTTGTAATTTGAATATGAATATCACTTATACTTCAACAAAAATAACTAGGCATTACACTTTTCTTCTGATATGTTAATGAATTTGTTTATCTCAGTGTACAAATTTCCCAGGTCATGACCCTACTTTCCGTGTTTGCAACTGAATTTCCATCATGCTTGAGCAAGTACTTGTGAGTGTTGCAATCCTTTGCAGTCACAGTCATAAACTTGGGAATCATCTCTAAAGTATGACTTACGCTCATGGCCTTATTTTTATGGAGTATCTAGAGACTAGCTATGCTAATCCAGGAGGATTTCCAGAATACAAAGCATATAATGAGCAGTGTGTCTGTATACATTATACTCACAGATGTTTCTCTAGTCTTCAACAAAATATTAGTCAAATAGCAGTATTAGAATCATAGAATCATAGAAAATTCCAAGTTGGAAGGGACCCATAAGGATCATCGAGTCCAGTTCCTGGCTCCACCCAAGAATAAGACTGAGACCATTGTCCAGATGCTTCTTGAGCTCTGACAGCTCAGTGCTGTGGCCACTGCCCTGGGGAGCCTGTTCCTGAGAAGAATCTTTTCCAGATATCCAACCCAATATCAGATAAGAAGCTGACCCTGTTTTTGTTAAAGCCATTATTTCAAGTAGTATCAAGTTCAGTGAAAGGTCAGTTTAGGCAGGATGAGTGAACTCTACAAATCTTAAAGTTAGAAAAATGAAAGGATAGAATGAATCTCAAGAGATCAACTTCCAACCCACCTCTTCACCAAGGCAAGATAAGAAACCTTGGACTAATCCTGGCAGACATCAGCAGAGTTGATTACAATGAAGGGAATTCAACGCTATTCTTATGCTGGCTATTTTAATGTTTGAGTACCCAATACACTTCCTGTATTATAGCTTTTTGTTTTCTTTTTTTTTCCCCACATAAAACAAGAATTCATCAGGAAGTTTAAGAAGATTTGTGGTTGCTCATATGCTCCTCTTCCTGGTTTTTCATGCCTAATTTGTGAGTGTCATTACTGTGACTTTGTCTACATGTATAATAATTGTGCTTTCAAGATAAATGGATAAAAACAAATGTGTCATCCTGTGCCGTGCTTTTTCAGTTTAAGGAAGGTCCTTCTGATCTCCACCCTCCCCTGTGTAGTCACTGCTCATGTGGCCTTCTCATCATGTTTAATTTTAACTTTGGACATTCCAGCAGAAACTCAGTCAAGTATTTCTCTAGTTGGAGAACATCATTTCCTCTAAGAGCCCTTGCCATGTGCATACACAGAGCTACACTGAGAATAGATATGTGACAGATTCGCATTCTGTCTTCAATGTAACGTAAACTCTGGGAGTTACTGGCTTCATGCATGTATTCTTTTGGCAATCTGTAGGAATGAGATGCTAAGATTTGCTGTATTATGTCTTTTAGATATTTGTAAATAATTTATACTTCCCAGCATGGGTTCGCTATTGATTGATATTCATATAGTTCTCTCAACACTATCCAGAATCTCGAAGAATTTTTTTTTTTTAATTTAAAGCTGTCACCATCTGAAGCCATACAGTCAAATGAGAAGGCTTTACTGTAATAGTTTATTTTATCATTGTAAAAATGAAGCAAATGTGAAGCCTGAGGATACAGAAACAGTAAAGTTAAAACAGTAAGGGTCCCAAGTATATCCATTTTTTTTAATCTCACTGCTTGTTTAAACAATTTTGAGGTTGGAGTCTGTGCTAGTGTGTCTGCTGTGGATGAAACCCACAGCGAAGAAGGCTGCGTTCCTAATGACTCCTTCCTGATGGTTTAGCTGAACCCATGTGCAGACTGGTTAACCTGTGAGTTACTCTGTCCTGTTCAGCCAGATTCTGTCTGGTATGAGCCAGCTTGCTCCGGTCCTCTAGGAGGAACCCAGTGTACCTCAGCCCACAGCCCTGACACATTCTTGCACTTTTCCTTGGCAGAGCACTGGTGCCTTGCTGTTGCAGTGCTAATAGAGCATGCTGCAAAGCAGTCTTTTCATCTCTCTGGGATCCTTTTCTGGCAACTTAAGGGGGGGATGACCTGAAGCCCACAGATCTGCTGTAATGAACACGATGAAGCAGTCTGCCACAGGGAGGTCAGCTGTTTCAACAAGTCATACTGGCTAAAAACCTTGTGCTACCCAGATGAAGTCAATGCTACTGGAGCAGCCAGATGGAAGAGACACGATGAAGAAAGTCAGAAATGCCTGTTCTGAAGGGAAGAATTGCTGGGCTTTTCTGTCCATCCTATGCAGTCTGTCCTGAGAAGCCACTCAGAGTACAGGAGCAGCAGAGACCTAGGGGCAGGTTCTAGGTTCACTGCCCTTCAGGCTCAGAGATTATGTGGATGATGGGGCCTTCATGTCTGGTCTCTCACTACAGGCTTCTTGGTAAGGTGCTGACACCAAGGAAGGAGCCACACTTACCTTTATATACTGCCAACCTGCTTATGAGAATACAGCAAATTTTTGAAGCTCCTCTTTCCAAGTCCTTACAGGGATTTCTTGAGGTCTGGCCATATCTTTGGCACAGCCCTGAATCAAGTTTTCCAAATCAATTTCCACCTTCATTCCTGCACCTTTTTTCTCTCAAATGTTCCTGAAACTCCACTCCTCATCTGCCCTGTGAAAGTAGGAGTTGAGGGAAGATGGACATACACAAGCAATGTGCCCTTGCGGCCCAGAAAGCCAACTGTACCCTGTGCTGCATCCAAAACAGTGTGGTCAGCAGGTCGAGGGAGGTGATCCTGCCCCTCTACTCTGTGCTGGTGAGGCCTCGCCTGGAGTACCATGTGCAGATGTGGAGTCCTCAGTATGAGAGAGACATGGACCTACTGAAGAACATCCAGAGGAGGGCCACAAAAATGATCCAAGGGATGGAAAATTTCCCCTACAAGGACAGGCTGAGAGAGCTGGGACTGTTCAGCTCCAAAGAGAAGAGAAGGCTCCAGGGAGACCTGGGAGCTGCCTTTCAGTATCTAAGGGGGGCAATAAGAAAGAAGGGGACAGACTTTTGAGCAGGGTCTGTGGTGATAGGACAAGGGGAAATGCTTTCAAACCAAAAGAGGTAAAGATTTATACTAGATATAACACATTTTTTACAATAAAGGTGGTGAGGCACTGGAACAGGTTGCCCAGAGACATGGTGGATGTTCCATCCCTGAAGACATTCAAGATCAGGCTGGACAGGGCTCTGAGCAACCTGATGTAGCTGTAGGTGTCCCTGTTCATTGTAGGGGAGTTGGACTAGATGACCTTTAAGAGTCCCTTCCAACTCAAATGGTTCTATGATTCTATGAAAGAATTCTGCTTGGGATTTTTTGTTTGGTTTGGGGTTTTTCTTCTCAGGCACATCTCAAGAGCATTCATCAACACAGTTAGTTCCAATGTTGCATCAAGCCCCCAGGAGGAAAAGTCTCTCGCATGGTCAGCCTCTTCCTGCTTCTGAAAGAGATAAGCAGCATTTCTGACCAGAAATGATGTCACTGACAGAATGAAGGAGTACAGAGGACAAATAGCATGAGGCTCATCTGCTCTAGGTCCTTGCACACACCTCCAAGAAGGCAAGAGGCAGTTCCAGCAGAGCCTGTCTCCAGCATAAGGAGGATCTGTTGCCACCATTGCCAAGCAGTTCCTTCTCCAGATATGCCAGACTTTTGACCCAGCCCCATATTTTGAATTGCTCCAGAGGATCAGAAAGAAGCAAACCAAATGCCACCAGCACTGGTAGACAAAAAACCATATAACTCAAGTTCTGGGAGACATGTAGGGCAGCCAGCCTCACCCACGTGCACAGTAACCACAAACTTCATGCAGACTGCAGTGGGGGGTGTGGGCTGTGCTCTGGACTGGGTACCAATTTTGACTCTGCTGCAGATGCTCACTGAGCAAACTGGTTACACCTCTGTCAAAGAACTCAGAGGCTGTTACCTCATACACCAGAGCACCGGCTCCTTACAAAACACTAGGAATCTGGAGCAGTTGCCCTTTAGGTTAGGGAGGGTCTCTTGAGCAGAGGCACATCTCCCATCTCAGCCAGCTGATGCTGAGGGAGATACGAAAAGCTCACACAACTTCATCCTTCCCAAACAGCAGTGGTTTATTCAGCTTCTCAGCAGCACAAGCAGTGTTGATGTAAAGCACATTTCCAGTGTCTGGGTAGTAGGATGAGATACCAGGAAGCAGCAGGGAAAACAACTTCATAGCATCAACCACCCTGTTCCTCCTAATGAGACCTTCCTTTGGCAGCAGCAGCAGCCATAGCGGAGGAACGCGGAAGCAGAAGGCAGGGATGGGTAGATCAGGCTTAAAAAACCCTCTTTTAATTCATAGGCAACTTAGGCAAACTGCCCATTCAGAGTTGCCACCCAAGGCAGCTGCCTGCTTTTCTTGTACTTTTTCTTGTCTTCTTTTGATTTGTTTCAAATCAAAAAGCAAAAAGTATCCCAGAAGAAAACGTAGACGTCAAAACAGACTTCAAAACTGCTCAATTTGATAAAGAATGGAAACAGCCAGACTGCAGAAATTGGGAAACCTAATTGTAGAAAGGCAGAATAAGATTATTTTACGTGCTTATTAAAACCAAACTCACGGTGCTGCCATTGTGCCATTCAGAACAGTTATCAAAGTCAATAAGGTAAGCGCACATGAGGAGGGACATCAAATACTGTGAGGCGGGACAAAGACAGAAAATATTTGTTGAACTCCTCCACTACATCTGACAGTAGGTACCACTTGTATATGAATAATTTTGACCTCTGTTACTTCTTAAGAGTCAACACAGACGATCAGAGATTATGGAGTCATTCCTTTCATTTTGTGGAAGTAGTTATTTTCTTTGACTTTTAATGCTTCCTGCATCTGTCTTAATCTACTATGCCAAAGATGACTAATGTGGGGGGAGAGTAGTGTTATAAATTCTAAAAAACAAGATTCTTCAAATGCACTTATGTAAAAAAGGACCGATTAAAATCAAATTGTTAGCTTCTGTTTAAATGTTCAATTAAAAAGTGTAATAAATGCTTTATGTATTTACAGCTCGTCTTCAAAAATAAACTTTCTTCATTTTTCTGCAGCTACTTCCCCATTTTAGAAATGTAGATGAAATTATGCTCATTTTCTTTTTAGAGATAAATACACAGTCAGTTAGAAATTCTCCAGTGTGTTTTATGGTCTGAGACATGTAATACTTAATCTCACAACTAATAACTGCCATGTCATGTTTTATAATTACACCGTAAGTCACAGACTGCCACATTTAATGTGTAATTTAAGCTGTTCTGCAATATTTTTGGCATTTTTGAAATCTACCAGTGATGGAAAATACATACTTTAACTGTGTATAAACACGGATGAGGAAAAAGAGTTTTTGTCTGCTTACTGTAGTGTCCTGAAAGACCACAAGATGCTAAAGGACAGAAAGATGAGTGTAGCTCCTAGGATACCTGAGCTGCCTCTGGGACCTCAGTGAGAGCACATTGCCTGAGCAGATGATGTAGTCCAGCAAAAAAAAAAAAAAAAAGGAAGAAAAAAAAGACATGTGACATATGATGAGCAATACATCAGCAACAAGGATTCTGCTTGTTAGTGGAGTGATTTGAGCTCTGTTCATGTAGCCACACAAACATCCAGCAACATGTGTTTAAATCCTGTCAGAGGGTCTGTGTTTATGAGAGTCTGAGTGGGTAGGAGTGGAGAAAGCATCTGCAGTGAAAGCTGGAGGAATAACTGCCAACACACGCAGCATATCCCAGTACCTGTTACGAGTGCTTCCACAGCTGCTGACAGATAAATGATTGATTCCCATAAAATCAGGTGGATTTCTCACCCAAAGCCTATTTCGTTTGAAGCAAGTGTTTTATCATTCATTCTGTTTTTGCTGTGTATACTTCAGGTGTTATTTTAGCCCTTCGTGTGCAGACAAAAGTTTTTTATGGTGTCTGGGTCACTTTTCTAGGGGGTTCAAAATCCCTGAGCAATAACTTAAATGCAGAGAAGGTCTTACATCTGGTAATTAATGCTTCTCCCTGGACTGCCACCGCAGGCTTGCTGTGAATGAGTATGCTCTGAAACGATTAGGAAGGCCTCTTTACTGGGCTCCTTTCTATGTAGGATGCAGCAGTTTAGCATAGTGACTAAAGCCTCATTTGCACTACCAGAATTTTTAACTGAATTTGCCACATGCCTGCGTGCATTCACACTAATTTGGTTTCTGCTAATCAGACCCTGAATTTATATTAGTCAGGTTGTATCACCTCCCTAAATGACACAAGTCCTGCAGTAATAGCTGGTTGTGTTTTCGCCTTTCAATACCGACAATCATTGACTGTTCTTTGATTAAGGAAACCGTGTGTGATACAGTCTGCCCCAGGCTGCCACAGTCATCAACAAAGAAAAGTTGTTGCAAAGTCCACACACATAGGAAAAGCCTATGGAATCTACACCCAGGGCTGTTACTCAAACTAGAAACCACGCCATATGGAAACCCTACAACAATCTGCTGCTAGCTGTGGTAACCTCGTTTCTTTAGGAAATGGGGTGGGAAGCTACAGTAGGATGAGGGAAAGCTGTGGAAGCCTGGCTGTGGAAACCTGGCAAGAAGTGGTGGTGCTCCAGCCAGCAGAGGGGTACCATAGTTTAGCAGCAGAGTTCACATGGGCCTGGGTCTGTCACCCTCCCGTACACCTCTTTCTCCTGAACTTCTGAGCTGCCATCTAGAAGCACCCAAGTATATTGTAGCCTCTTGCATTGCTATCAGCACTGGTATTACAGGTAAAGAGTACAGTACGGGTGGGACCTGGAGAGCAGCCTGCAGAAAGGGATCTGGGGGTTCAGGTTGATGACAAGCTGAATATGAGCCAGCAGTGTGCCCTGACAGCCCAAAGGGCCAACCATACCCTGAGGTGCACCAAGCCCAGCGCTGACACTGAGTGAGGGGAGGGGCTGTCCCGCTCTGCTCTGCGCTGAGTGGCCTCACCTCCAGCACTAGAGGCAGGGTTGGGTGCCGGAGTGAAAGAAGGACGTAAAACTATTAGAGATTGTCCAAAGGAGGGCTACAAAGATGCTGAATGGTCTGGAGGGGAAGATGCATGAGAAGCAGCTGAAGTCCCTTGGTGTGTTTAGCCCAGAGCCGAGGAGCTGAGGGGAGGCCTCATGGCGGCTGCAGCGCCTCACAGGGAGCGGAGGGCAGCACTGAGCTCTGCTCTCTGATGACCGCGACAGGGCCCGAGGGAGCGTCATGGAGCTGTCAGGGGAGGGGCAGGTTGGGTGTCAGGAAAAAGTTCTTCACCAGAGGGTGGTCCGGCACTGGAACAGGCTCCCCAGGGCAGTGGTCATGGCACTGAGCTGCCAGAGTTCAAGGAGCATTTGGACAGTGTTCGCAGAGGTAGAGTTTGTATTTTGGGTATTACTGTGTGGAGCCAAGAGCAGAATTCAATCCTTTGGATCCCTTCCAGCTTATGATATTCTATGATTCTGTGATTGTATGACATAAAATCTATAGAGGGTCAACAGAAATTTCGTGCATGTGCAGTGTCTTCTCATGTTATTATAATTTAGGTCCCCTCACACTGCTCCGTAAATAGCATCAAACAGACTTGCCTAATTGTTTGATACATTCTTTATCTTCAGATAGGGTTTTGCTTATTAGTGGAGTGATCTGAGCCCTGTTCATGATTGATCTGTGTTGAACAAAAACCTACATGGAATGGAATTGCTGTCTAAAAATGCATGCACGCAAATCAACACATACAAGCTTAGATGGACTGCGTGGACTTGTCTTTAGAAGTAACACCACTAATTTTGGAAGGAGAGAAGAACAATGTATTGTAGACCTGGTGCACTGACTTCTAGCAACCTTTACCAGAATACAGTCTGGAACTTCCAAGATTTGCTGTGGGAAGTTTAAAAAAAAAAGAGAAAAAAAAGAAACAAGGATGTTGTAACTTGCCTGAGATTTAATTGCAGTTGTCACTAGTTGCGCAAGTATGTGAATAAGAGAACTGCTATAGGCTGGAAATTTCCAGAATTATATGTTTTCTGATGCAATTGCTGCCCATTTCTTGTGCTGTGTATTGTTGCTGCACTGGCAGGCTGCCTGGAGCACTGTCTGCTGCTGCAGTGAGTGCAGGAAGGGGGGCTGGGCAGAAGGAGGCACGGAGGGCATAATGATAGAGGGGCAGAATTACAGGATCCCAAAAGTTGTATCTGTATGGCTCTTCACAGGTTCTAGATCAAGCCATCTATACCAGGTGAGATTCTGCTTCTAACAAAATTCTCACTTATTTGCTGTACTTAGATCTATCTCTATGGAGGGGACACTACTCAGGCCCAGGTCCTGCAATTACAAGGTGTCTGCAAAGATCGTTAAGAACAGCAGGGGCTCTGTAAACAAACACGTTGGCACCTGTCTCCCATTTTCTCATGTTAGTGCAGCTCATGAATGAAGTTACATCTTAAAAACTGCATTAGAGGACAGGAAGCCTGGCCTGCATATAAGGTCATTTTTAAAATATTTTTCTTTAGGACAAAAGGAGCGTATTACTGAGGCCAGATTCTGCTTTCATTTGCAAGTATACAGAATGCAGGTGTGGGCAGAGTTTAGCCTAAAATAACTGGAGGCAAAAGGAAGAAAAAAATGGCTTAAAAATGTGATGTCAGCAGGAGATAATGTGCCTGTGGGACACTAGCTTTCTGAAGCTGATTTCTGTAATCAACACAGCTCATTACTGTACCTGTGCACAATGTTACAAATGGCATTTTGATGAACGTATTTTGTCTTTCCATCGTGCTTGCTAGTTGATAATTTTTGTGCCCAAATTGCTGAACCATGAGCATTGTGTCAAAGAAGAGGCAAGGAGCAGATTCCCTTTGTCAGAAGCAGACAGCCTGTGCCAAGCTCTCAGTCAGTCATTTTCAACCTTCTTCCATTTAGACCCCTGCAAATTCTCCTATGGAGGTACAGGACTTTGTATAGATGCCTTTTTCCCCTGCAGTGATAACCATACTGCTTTCCTTTCCCTTTCAGGCTACTGACTTAGAGGTACCATTTTGAAAATTAGTCTCCCAAGCAATTTAATTCTGTGTGTTCACATTTTCACTTCCTCTTAAAAAAAAAACAAAAAACCCTAACAACAACAAAAAAACAACCAGTCACTTTCTTATAATACCTCAGTTCAGTCCCTACAAATACTGATGTTATTATGGCAATGTATTGGACAATTCATACTGCAGAGAAGGAAGGAAGTGGCCATGTATCTAAGTTCAGCCAGCAGCGTGGGACAGCAAATTGCATTGCAAAGCACATAGTTCTGGCTCCCATGAATTCACTTTTGTGCTTTGGCAAGGGACAAAACCCAGCTGGGCCTCTGCACTTCTTTCCCATAAAAGGTGTTTCTAAGTGTTGGGGGGCAATAAAATACTGGAAGCTGGAAGCTGTTGTATATGCCTTGCTTTGAGACACAGTGAGTTAATGGCAGAGGATGCGGTCCTACAGGCTTGCATTGCACTATCCTTCCAGAGACTGAAAGGGTTATGAGCCTTTTATGCTCCAGTCTTGACTGTGGGCTTTAGTCATTAGAGTAATAAATTAGTGCACTCAGGAGTTATGTTGCGGCACAGTTTTCTCATATTTTTCATCTGCTCAGCTGTATTCACAGTTCCCTCTGCTGGAGTTGTCAGGGGAAGTGCAAAAGGTCCAGAATTGTTAGGAAAATTCCTAAATACAATTAGTAGCGTCAGTGGGCCAAGGAGATGCTCAAAATTCACTTCATTCTCACTCCTTCTCAAAGGAGAAGGAAAATGAGAAACAGAATGGGACTGTAAATGATATCTCAAACGTAAAGGAAAAAGATGACTGAAAGAGGACTGACTTGAGGATTTGAATATCTTTTATTTAATATTTTATGGTAGTCAAACACTACTGTGCAGTGTCCAGAGAGGTTGTGGAGCCTCCATCCTTGGAGATCTTCAAAACCCTACTGGACATAGCCCTGGGCACCCTGCTCTGGGTGGCCCTGCTGAGGATGGTGTTAGAGTGGATGGCCTCTGGAGGTCCCTGCCAAGTGATTCCGTTACATCAAGATTTAGGTATCTCTTTCTCTTTTCCAGGAAGGAAGAGTGAGCTGGGAGAACAAAAGAGAAAAGTAAAATCTTTCCTTTTTTAGTCTCATAGCATTAGTTCCTGTTAACCTTTGTAACTGTTGCCAACCTTGTCAATATGAGCAGTATCATTAGCTCAGTAGATTATTATGCTCCAATATCAAGGGCAAAGATAATTTTTCAGCATATCCATGCTACCTCTGAGGTTTCCCTTAGTGTGGAAATGACGGGGCAGGGAAAAAGCACTGAGGTACCCATAGGTTCCGTTTCCTTATAGGGTCAGGATTTGGCCAAAGTGCACATCTCAACCGGGAACCAGGCAAAGCTGCTGGGATGTTTCATGTAGACATAGGTCATGCATGCATGAGTGAGGATACTGTGGTATACTCACAGAGAAGTGTGTGTGGGAAGAGGTTTATTAGCCATGCTGAACAGCTGCTCATGTTTAAAAGAAAGATAGGACCACAGTTTTAAATGGAGTCCACGCATGGTGCACGTTAGTCAGTAATGTCTGTGGGGCTGGGTGTTTGGAGCCTTGGGCCCCAGGCTCTTTGGCTACATCTGCAAGCAGACACAATGCTGTTTCTTTCACTTCAGGCACTTTGTCATCTGCTTCAATTTTCAGCCTCAAGTAAGGCACCTGAAGATGACATCCAGAGTCAGATGTAGGCAAAATAGGCAGATGTCTCAGCTGGAGCTGGCTGAGGAACAACTGAACTCTTCCCATCTCTTCTTCCATGCCTGTGCCCTCCCGAGAACTCACAGAATACTGCTAGCCCTACCCCTCTCTCCCTCTGCTTGTGCTGCTAGATTTCATTTTGCAGTTCTGAGGCAATTGAACAGTTTTGCCTGACAACTGAGAATCCCTGGACTGGCTTAGGTGAGAGGCTGGATTCCAAAATGAGTCTGCTGAGCTTCACAGCTGGCATAGGGAGAACTACATTTCCAGGGACAGGAGCGGGGACAGGGTGCAACCCAGAACAGGACTATGCCTTTCTGTAGTGTATGATCCACTCCAATCAATGTTAAACTTCATCCATAGATCCATGCTTTTCTCTGTCTGAGAGCACTCAGGAGTTGGAGAAAGCTTTACAAAAGGATTTGAGGTGGAACTCAAAAGACTGAGGCTCCTCCAAGTAAGTTTTAGGTACTGAAGTGTGAGACTGCAACGCTGAAAAGATTTGCTACTTTGTTCCCTAATCCAGGAGGTGCCCCATTTTATGTTGCTTTTTCCTCTTCTCTTCGTGCTCCCAAATGTAAGGCACTGTACTCAATATATGGTAATCTATCAGTTTACACATGACATGCAAATATGACTGGTAAAGTCCTGTTGCACATGTGCCAGCAGTTTATACCACAGTTAGTCAGAGAAAAGTTGAAAATGAAGAAAAAGGAACATTTCCAGGCAGAGGAGGAAATGGGTGGGACAAGATGAACAAGAGAACAGGCTTAGTCTGCATCCCTCCACCCCATACACGTGTATAAAAGTAGTGAAGGAGTGATTTCCCTTGCTCCTGGCTATCACTGGTTCTCTGCTTCTCCTCGGGACTACACAGCATCCCTCCGAGATGTGGGCAAAGGTACTGTCTCATTTCTTTGCACTATAAGATGAACTTTTCTGTTTAAGTATTTGTATCCTCACTTGTACATGTTTCAGTGGCTGTGCATCACGCTGTGGGATGCGTGGTTCACCTGCTTTAAGTGTCCTGTGGTCCTAGAGGTGGTCTTAATGCTTTCGTGCAGAGCTCACTGAGAACCCACCTGAAATAACTTCAGAATCATTTGAGTTGGAGGAAACCCTTAAAGGTCATCGAGTCCAATTCCCCTGCAGTGAGCTGGGAAGTCTACAGCTCCACCAGGTTGCTCAGAGCCCCGTCCAGCCTGACCTTGAATGTCTCCAGGGATGGGACATCCACCACCTCTCTTGGCAACCTGTTCCAGTTCTTCACTACCCTTACTGTAATTTTTTTTTCATTATATCTAGTATAAATCTTTCCCTCTTTTGGTTTGAAAACATGACCCCTTGTCCTATTGCAACAGGCCCCACTGAAGAGTCTGTTGCCTTCCTTCTTACTGCCCCCCTTTAGATACTGAAAGACTGCTGTCAGGTCTGGTACAGTTCTGGTCACAATTGCCAGAAGAGAGAAATTCAATTGGAAAGACACAATGAAAAGCTGCTAGCATAGTAGGGGTGAGCCTGTATTACAAAGGAGAGAGCACCACAGTTTGGTTTATTTGGCTTAGCAAAATGAAGGCCAAGAAGAGTATTATCACAGTATCTGGATATGTGCAGGGAAGCAGGAGAAGGGGAAGGATGAAGGTAAATGGAAAGAGGCAATTTCCAAATAAATAAAGTTTCTAGTAGAGATATTACAGCAGCTAACAGCTGCAATCAAAAAGAAGCAGCCTGTGTTTCCATAGTGGGTTAGTGCTCAAAGAGAAAGCAAAGGAAATTAGAAATACAATTATCAGATCATCAGGAGGCAGAAACAAGTCACTGTTTTTCAGAGAGGTGAGAGGTAAGTTCTCCAGATGTGCAGTCCTATGTATGGGAAAGACATGGACCTGTTGGAGCACGTCCAGAGGAGGGTCACAGAAACGATCCAAGGGATGGAACACCTCTCCTACGAGGACAGGCTGAGAGAACTGGGGCTGTTCACTCCCAAAGAGAAAGAGAAGGCTCCAGGGAGACCTGAGAGCTGTCTTTCAGTATCTAAAGGGGGGCAGTAAGAAAGAAGGGGACAGACTCTTTAGCAGGGTTTGTGGCAACAGGACAAGGGGAAATGGTTTCAAAGTAAAAGAGGGGAGGTTTAGACTGGAGATGAGATGTTTTTTACAATAAGGGAACTGAAACAGGTTGCACAGAGAGGTGGTGGATGCCCCATCCCTGGAGACATTCAAAGTCAGGCTGGACGGGGGTTCTGAGCAACCCTACCTGATGGATCTGTAGGTGACCCTGTTTGTTGCAGGAGAGTTGGACTGGATGACCTTTAAAAGTCAGTTCCAACTCAAACGATTCTTTGATTCTATGATTCTGTGATCTTGCTTTGTAGAAAAGCTGGAACTGTAGCTGAGATGGAGTTCAATGGAAGCAGGCAGGTGCAAGATAGGACTGCCAAGTCCCATCTCCCACTGAACCTCAAGCTCAGCAAAACTTGGGATAGGGATTCCGCTTCTCAGGGAGGTTAAATATTGCTGCCTTGAGTGCTAGTGGCTGCACTGGCCTGTACTACCACATTCCCACTGATTTCAGTTGCAATGAAAAGGTGCTACGGAAAGCCTGGTGGCTTTTGTTTGTGTTTCTTTATATGTATATGCATCTATGTGTATGTTTGTGTGCATACACATACTTTGCAAGATGTATATATACGTGTGTGTGCATGTGTGTGTCGCACATGCACACACACGTATATATACATCTTGCAAAGTTACAACACCTGCAGTACTTAGCTTCAAGTACTTATGCAGGAAGCAGCAGAAATAGAGAACAGATAAAGACACCAGAGAAAGTGAAACCAAAATATAAATAACAACATAGCATTTCTGGGAATAAAAAAAGGAAGAATTCTGATTTTGCTGATGCAATTCATGTAAGCGGGGACAGGGTGACAAAAATGGCCAGCTAACCCTAGACTGAAGGAAAAAAGAAAGAAGAACATCTAATATATTTTTTTTTCCTGTCTCAGACGATTACAGGAAACTTTGCCAACGTGATTCATGGTTTGAGTACAAACCATCTGACAGATCAAGTCATCCAGAGAAGCAAGCGAATGATTCTGGATACCCTTGGAGTAGGACTTCTGGGTACCAGCACTGAGGTGTGCCAGAAAGTCAAACAGTACAGCAAGGTAAGAGGCTTGGTATTCACAGCATATGCTAAGGTTTACCTACAAGAAAAGCAAAGGAAAATATAGGCTATAAGGGGAATCTAGAATGGTGAAAATCTTTTGGAGATGGAAA
Organism: Numida meleagris; assembly: GCF_002078875.1. NCBI lineage: Eukaryota > Metazoa > Chordata > Aves > Galliformes > Numididae > Numida > Numida meleagris. The sequence continues at coordinate 152,530,346 of NC_034409.1, read as the reverse complement.
TAAAGACATTGTGTTCTTCCCACTGGAGATAGGAAAAATTGCTCGAGTTACTTCTAACTCTGGATGGGCAAAGGTCTGTGTAACAGACTGTACGCTAAGACTGCCAGGCACAAGCAGAACACAGTTAATTACAAACCTCTTCCTTTCTTTCACCTATGAGATTTCATTAAACGCATCAGCATAGCAAATATTACCTAGCACTGGACTTTCCAGCATAAAGGATGGTTACATGGATGAAAAATTAGTATCAGATTATTTCCAGTCCATGTAACATAACTGCCATCTGGGGTACATTGGTGTTTCTCCTCCAGTCCTGTTCTCCTTAAATTAAAGGAATACTTGACCTCAAGGAGAACCTATCCAACATGGGCTCGCATCAGTGAGGGGGAGTTTAGCTCTCTGTTTTATTGGTAATACCTGGCTAGCTGGATTCGGGCTACAGAACACTGTGCCAATAAGATTCCTTGCACAGATATCCCCATTCCCAATCGGCGGGAGTTAGGCCCTTTTATTTAATTTCATAAAGATCTCTTTGTTGGCTAAAAGATCTGCACATCAAAAGGACAGGAGCAGTGCCATTTAGGGCATGGGGGTACTAGCATCAGGAGGCCATGTATCATTTACCCACAGTCTACTAAAATGTTAAAAAACATAACCTTTACCTGGAGATCTTCCCAATGAAACAATGGCAACTCTGAGGAAATGCTAATGAGCGGTGAGGAGGGACACCAATGGCCAGAGGTTTTGGGAAGGTAATGAATTGTTAGGTCCATGGTGTTGGCCTGCCTCTGTGATCTGTTTGGGTGGGAAAGGCCCTTGACAGGAGTCAACAAGAAACAGTTTCTTTTCATACTTTCCAATAGAAGGCTATTTTTCCTATGAAAGGAAACAGTTGGGTCTCAAGTGGGTAGGATCTGATCTCAGCTTACATTTATCCTTGGGTTCAGGATTTTGAATTAATTGATGTCAATTTGTTCCAGATCTACAGCTCAGATATATCCAGCACCATCTGGGGCCACTTGGATTTCCGACTGCCTCCTCTGTATGCAGCTTTTGTGAATGGAGTGGCTGTAAGCGATGCTCTTTTACTTGCTCTTAAATCACACTAATTGATTTCATTTTCACTCCAAAGAACAGAATGCTCCTAAAAACTTAGTTTACTTTTTTTCTGGTGCCTGAAGCCTCCTACAAAACTTTATTACTCTGTTCTCCTAATGTGCTTCAGCTTTCTTCCTAATTTAGACCAGGCTCAAGGTATAATAAATATCTGCATCCCTTAGCTTTAATCTGAGTCTTGGGACTGATTTTATAGGTCAGAACTCTACAGTTTGTTGCAGCCTGGCTACAGCAACTGCATAACAAAGAGATGCTCTAGCATCTAGCAAAGGACTTAGAAGAAAGACCTTTTAAGTTTTGCTTTCTTAGATTTTAAGGAAAATCTAGTTCTTCAGCCTTTTTTTACACCAGCTACAGTATTTTCATTTGATTGAGCCAATCTTGCCAAGTCAGAGTTTATTTCTGATGACAAATCAAGGCGTCTCTTTCTGTTAGGTGCACTCAATGGATTTTGATGACACATGGCATCCCGCCACGCACCCATCTGGGGCCGTGCTCCCTGCTGTGATTGCTCTCTCTGAGGCCTTTCCTCAGAAGAAAAAAATCTCAGGCCTTGACCTGCTCTTAGCTTTCAATGTGGGAATTGAAGTGCAAGGCAGGTTGTTACGCTTTTCCAGCGAAGCCAGGAATATTCCTAAAAGGTACGTAAAAATACTTCTAGTAGTAAGTTCAGTGGATCTGTTAATGTATTTAATTAAATGCCAGTCAAATTACAAATGGCACAGGTAATTGTATTTTCTGTTCTTTGTCCAGCAATTTAGAAAAGCTTCAAGTGAATCTTAAACATAAGTACGTTTACATAACTCCTTACTGCTTGGCAAGTAGATTTCTTTTTGAGAGCATCTATCAGCTTACAAGACAGTGCTGATGATCTCTCTATTAACTAAAGCAGCAGCAAAAGGGCAACGCTGTACAGCACAGGTCTCAAGCTCTCAAGGACAAGGACGACCACTCCTCCCTTGCTTGTTCTCAGCAGACTGGAGTCGACTGTACTGGGTTCAGAGAAGAGCCAAAGGAGACGGGTGTGTTTAGGGGAAATACTCTTGAAGCACAGGATGGACTGGATGTCTCCTTGCTATTTTCTGTGTTTTCCTTCTACTGGTTTTGCAAAACTGGTTCAGAATAACAAAACATGCATCCTCCAGTATGTATAATTTTGAGACAAGTAAAAACTGTAATACTTTTGCCATTATTCTGTTCCTGTATACCTTGAACGATGAGCAGTTCTAGCTTTTCAGTTGCTTTCTGGGGAGGCCCTATTAAGAGAGGTGCTTTTCCAGTTTGACTTGTTCCTGGGGAAAAGCAGCAGTTTCTCCCATTAGGACTACAGGTGAAATCTGAATGCATGTTTCTTACAGTCCAATCCACAGCAGTAAAGGGAAATTGAAGCTTGTGTGTATAGCGAATCCGCGTAACTTTCTGAACTATAGTAATGAAGAGATTTTTTTTTTGCAGGTTTCACCCACCAACAGTGGTTGGTACAATGGGGAGTGCAGCAGCTTGCGCAAAACTGCTAGCTCTTAACCAGATGAAATGTAAAAACACCTTGGCTATTGCTGCCTCCTATGCAGGTGCCCCACTGGCTAACGCAGCAACTCAAACGAAACCCCTCCACATTGGCAATGCTGCCAAGCATGGACTGGAAGCGGCTTCCTTAGCATCACGGGGTCTTCAAGGAAACAACCAGATCTTGGACATGGAGTCAGGGATAGGTGCCTTTTATACAGATTACAACCCACAGACTCTGCCAACCTTGCAGTCCTATCCCTGGCTGTTGGACCAGCAAGATGTGGCCATCAAACGCTTCCCTGCTCATCTTGGAACACACTGGGTGGCTGATGCAGCGTCTTCTGTAAGGAGGAAGCTTGTCAAAAACAGTGACAACTTGCTTCTCCTTGATAAAATTGAGAAAGTTATTGTAAAAGTCCCAGAGGTCAAATACGTGAACAGACCCAGCCCTAACTCAGAACACGAAGCTCGACACTCCTTCCAGTTTGTTGCCTGCTCTGCTTTGCTGGATGGCACCATGTCCGTCCAGTCCTTCGCCAGTGAGAACATTCACCGGCCAGCCTTACGGGAGCTCCTCTACAAAACACAGCTAGAGCACCCTTCTGATAACAAACCCAGCTTCGAGAGTCTTTATTGCGAAGTGACTGTTGTGCTTCGGGATGGGAGCACGATTAGCGACCGCTGCGACACGTTCTATGGACACTGGAGGAAACCTCTGACAAAGGAGGACTTGGAGAAAAAATTTCAGTCCAACGCTTCTGAAGTCCTCCCCGCAGAAGCCATAGAAGGCATTATAGAGACCGTGTACAATCTGGAAAAAGTAGAGGACTGTTCTGTATTAAGTATGTTTTTGTCAGGACAGTCAGCTAGAGTACTTCCAGAGAAGCTGCACTTACTTTGAACATTCCAACTCACAAAGCAAACAAAATTCAGGAAAAGCTCTTATTTAATAACCAAAGCACCGAGTAAATAATTTAGAGATAGCATGCACAGTTCAGTCAGAAGGGCTGAAGATTACTTCAGCTATCTTTCTATGTTTATACCGCTAAAGGTAGAGTACTGCCAGCATGCTGCACAAAAAATTTCCCTCTTCTGCCAAAAGAAGTCTGCACGGTCTACTTCAGCTTAACCACTTCATAAAGGAAATACAAATTCTGGAGGAGCTTGGAAATGCTATCTGTGAGAAACATTGCTATGAGTCCAGAAAATTGAAGCCTTTACCTGTGTATTTCTGTACATTTAGCTATATAGCTTTACTGAAGAGGCCACCTGCTGCACCAGAGCTTTGGTGTTTGTGCTAAAAGGAACACACCAAACAGAGTAGCAGCACTTGACACTGCAGCACATCAGGCTTCAATATCAGGACTGGCTTTCTGGCACCAGCTTGCTGAGCGAGGGACATCCTATGCTTCTTGTCCTAAAGCATTATTTCCCAGCTCTATCTTCTGGCTGCCTAATAGTACGGGTTCATTACTGCAGTATTCTCACTTCAGTTACAAGGCCCCAGCTCAACAAGAAATTCAGCCCCACTTTCCCCAGCAGCAGCCAAAGAGATGACCAGGCACTTTTAAAGAACTGTGCACTAAGGCGGTGGGGTATTTATCCTTGGTAGGCAAGAAACATTTTAAGATGAGATAGGTTACAGCAGTCCTCTATGTTTTCTGACTGCATAAATGCAACTGTAGTCCTGTTAAAAGATATACTACGCTCTTGTGAATGGTTGCAAGTTAAAACAAACACTCTGCTTCTGCTATGCTGAGTTTATGCTGTTTACTACAGTGCTGTCTTTCTGCTTTCACAACCATCCCGCACCAATCAGGGATGCCATGCTTAGATTACTGCAGACAGTGCAAAGCATGGGCTCCAGCACAGTAGTTACGATAGACTGAGAGCTGTATGTATCAAAACACTTCATATGCTGAGACCACCAAGTATCCACAGGGACAGTCACCTCATCTTCACAACTAAATCTGTTCCCTCGAGTCTTGCCACTTGTCCTAAGATGCATAAAAAGGTACCTACAAAAACTAAAATCACAGAATAAAGGTAACTAATTTTAGGAAATAAACCCCAAATTATTTCATTTATTAGAACGAAAGTTGTCTATTTTCCACATGTGAAGTATTAATCCAATCTTAAGCCTCTGACTCTTGGTTTATAACGTTAGTTTATCTGGGGGCTCCAAAAATTTCACAAGTCCATTGGTTGGTCTTGCAGGAAAAAAAAAAAAAAAACTTTTTTTTCTTTATCCCTTTTGATTAGAAAGTAAAACTGAATTACTTTCTTCTATGCTGAAGATATACATAGAGACACAAAGACATTCCAGCCACGTCATCTGTAATTATACCTGGGTGATCTCAAATGTAAGTTACTGAGTAGTGATGTGATAAAACCCCACTGAATGAGGAAGGTGACTACATTATCTTACTATGACTGATACATTTGGATTTATAAAAATAAAATAATAAACACACTTCCAACGCATGTTTTCTATGTTAAAGGTAAAACAAAGAGGAGAAATTTGGCAGTAACTAATTGATGAGGCTAAGGAAAAAAAAAAAAAACACCAAGAACTGTGAAGTTTGATAGCTGCATGATTTTATTAATACCACCAAGAGTAGCTAAATGTTTATGCTTTGCTAAACTGATTTCCTCACAGACGTCTGTACACTCCCCATCAGGCAAGTTTCAGGACTTCCTCTACCATTGTTCCAATCCCGTCAAAGATCTCATGCAGAGGAGCCTTGCACATGAAAGCACAGGTAGTAACTATTTTATTGGCTTTATCCACGTGGGATTCACTGACGTCTTTGCAAATATGCTTACATCCAAGCTCTGCTATAGCAGATGCAGTTTCAGCATCGGGAAATCTGTAAATAAAAAAAGATTGCAATAACCATAAAAAGAGATGATACAGCCATAAAGTTGTGCCAATGTTAACTTGAATGAGAGAACAAGAAGAATATTTAAGTGGTTTTGTAGCTGATGATGACAAGGGACTAAAACAGACTTCCACTGTCAGAGCATCTCCATTCCCCACAGCACTTGATCCAGTATCTTTGAAAACAGCTGAAATGCACAGTCACTGTATGCCATAAGGTACAGCTCTGCTTAACAGCCCTTCAGTGTGTTTATAATGTGATACCAAGTGCAGCAATAACTGATCCTCAATATTTTCTGAGATGCCAGATGAACGTGCAGACACATGAGACCTTTTCCAGCACCTCCATATAAAAGTCTTCCTCTGGGATTCTGCGGTGAGTTTGATTTTCTGGAGACAAGGCAGGAACGGGGAGATAAAGGCAATCCCCAGACATCACTGCTGATGAAATTTCTGAGTGGAATTTCTTATCAGGAGTTGACAGTCTTTAAAGCAGCACCAACTTCTGCCATGGTTCTCACTTGCTTCTCCTAAACTGCCACCAGAAAAACTTCACCGAAAATCCCTGAGCAGACAAAATGCCACAGATACAGTTTAAGCAGCCACTCCAATTACCAAATTTTTGAACGCCACCCAAACAGATGTCTGTCCTTCAATTGCACATTTGCAACGTGAATCACAGTCTGCAGAGGTATTGAAGTGAGATACAGAATTTGCTGTCCTAATATAAGCTAAAATCTGTCACTCGGTTACCATGAATGTAGCAAAGGGTGGAGGAGGACGCAAAAAAATCACTCTCTGTTCTGCCACTTTCAGAACCGACCAACAATACTTGCAGTGACTCGTTAGAACCCACACTGCACAATGAAGTGTGCAGGAACCTGAGCCTTCAGTGGCTCGCAGACAGATGGTTTAAGCAAGAGATAGGGTTCTATTTTTCTTACTTTATTTAGTCGTAATGCGGATGTTGCTATCATAGGGAAAAAATCACAGACCAACATATTTCTAAATTCAGGGATGAACTGTCCCAACTCTATAGTGCATAAGAAGTGCACCTGCCCCGAGAGTACTACATCAACTATTAGTACACAAGTGAAAGTTTAAAATATGCAAAATGCCACTAAGAAATAATTACCAAAGAGTTACTGATTCCAGAGCCCTCAGCTCTCTGCACAGAGGATCGGGCACTTTCTAATCTTCATTCGCACACAAATTAACTCCATCCATTTCCTTCTTACCTTCCATCTACGTTTTTATCTTGGCCGACCGTGACCTCGCAACCAGGAAAGACTTTAGCTGCCAGGACAGGTGATATACAGCACAAACCGATGGGCTTTTTAGCACTGTGGAAAGCTCGGAGAGTGGAGTTCACGTGCTCATTGACGGTGCAGTTCTTGCCATCCACAGCCCAGGAACACAGGTTCTTTGCTACACCAAATCCACCTGAAAACAAACAAACACCCAAATGCAAGGCACTGCTAAAAGCAATTAAATTCAACACCAGAAGGATTTCTCCTTTTTACAATGTCATCGAAGCATACATAGGACCTTCAAGTTCCCATACTAAAAGCTCTCGGTGTATGAAACATAATGGGTTTGTAATTTTAAAAGTTTAGCTGCATATTTTTTTATACCATGTACTTTCCACAGGACAGAAAGCTTCATGTTTCTGCAGTGAAAAACAGAGAAACTGCAAATCACAGATTCACTAGACACTGGAAAAGCTGCACAATCCAATACGAACCCCTCAATAAGCAAGAGAGGGATGAGAGGGAAGATCAACAGTGGTTTGTTGTTGGCAAGTGCAGACTGCAGGACTAATGCAAACGGTGGTCTGCCCCTCTACAGTAATTTAGCTCACAAGGTTTAGTCCAGTACTTAGACAGTTACAGGAGATCTTTCCCTCCTCTAGAATTCTCTCTGAAGTTAAAGAAAATAAAACAAGCTTAACACATTAAGAACAAAACAGATGATTCATAAAAAGGAATTCGTAATGTATTATATTCTGAAACATGATTTCCTATTTAAAAACGTTTCTGGAACTTAGTTACAACAAACCATTACTTGCATTTAATCTTCATTTAACTGTACAGAGTACATATTGCAGCACCTTCATTTGCTAGATTTAGAACTACCACAATGATAAGAGGTTACTGCGAAGAGTAACCATCCATTATATTTGCTTCCTTATGTATAACATGCACAGCATCAACTTTTCCACAATAAACAAACACCATTTTCCAGAAGAATTTCAGGGGACAACATCAAGAAGTTTTGCATTTTTAATGTTTGTGCTTTCCCTCCATCCCCTTTGTCCTCTTCCGAATGTTATCTGGAATCTCTGAGGTGAGGTTTTAATTTTCAAACTTAATAGCGCTTATCTGCCTGTAACAGTTATTGCTGCAACTCCCAACTCCCCTGAGCCTAGGTTATAATAGAGCATGAAATTAATGTGGAAAATATTTGCTAGCCTCTACTGCCAGCTCTCTACTCCTGATGTGACCCATCCATTTTGGCTTGGGAAGCGACTTCCCAGTGCTATCCATGCGCTCCCTCTGCTGGCCTCACTACGGAAAGCAGCGTAAGTATTTCAGTCAGAACTTGGGCACAGTTGTGAAGACAACATTTGACAAAGTTAAATCTTGAGCAAGTCAGTTTACTCGTTATGCTTTATTTCCTTTATTCCTTACTTCTCAACTCCAGTCAATGTTCTCAACCACAGGTAGGTACTGAAGTCTTGACTATTTTCAGAAATAAGGAACAGTGTGATGTATAAAGAACGCAGGCATTTTAAATTAATGAACCTTATCACAGAATCGTAGAATATCCTGAGTTAGACTCGATTATGATGGGTCTCTTCTATCTCCAAGATGACGTGTCAGCCCATGAGAGCTTGCTAACATACTTTCTCATCCTCAAAAGTACAAAGAAAGAGAAAGCCCACATACCTCTCAAATTCAAGACTATGATTTATTATATCATGAATTTAGTTCATTCTTTGCTAAGTTCTTTGCAACTGAAGAATCACAAATTATTTTATTGTAAAAGCACCTACCGGGGAAAATAACTGCATCAAATTCACTGACTTTCAGCTCAGCCAAATCCTGGATGTTTCCCCTTGCCAGCCTGGCGCTTTCAACTAACACATTTCTCTTCTCATCTGCTGGACTTCCTTTTAGGTGATTGACAACATCCCTTTGCTCAATATTAGGGGCAAATATCTTCACCTGGAACACAGAAATGAAGCAATTTTATGCATGAAAACAGAACTCTTAACACACTGGTGACAACAAATGTCATTATACGAAATGAGCTTTTATTTCGAAAGTCCCTTATCCATTGTGAGTGGATTCCACAGGATGGATCTGTTGCATTATATAAATGAAGGGTCAGATGATGTATCAGTGTGGATAAACCCAGCCACTCTCCCCATCCTATTCCTAATGCTTTTTGATAGGGAGTGCACTCTTAGGCCAGCACCACCCATTTTGGTGGGGCCTGCAGGTAACCTGAAGGACAAAGAGAGCACTGTGACTGCTACCACCACAAGACTGGACGCATGGCAGACCATACAGGAAGGCCGCTCCTAGCTCTCATGGGATCAGAGTGCTAAAGCAGATGTAAAAAGAAAATTTAGCAGAGAAAGATGCAAACTTTACAAGCATTTCTAACACAGACATGACTCACTTCCCTGGTAGCAGGAAGTGAAAAACAAAACATGGAAGCACACACGATGGTTAGGTACCAAATGTGAAAGCCTCATCAAAAGCACAGAGGAAGGCCAACACAGGGGCTTTCTCACATGCATTTTGATGCTTGCTTTGCAGACATCTCAGTGCTGCTGCTGTAGCCAATTTTAGGGAGGTCAAGTTGTGCTGAACACGGGGCTTCGCGTGCACGCAGCGGCAGACCCCTGGCTGTGGTTACATGCAGACAGACAGCCGCCTGTTCCCAGCTTCTCAGAGGGATCTCAGCTACCTAAAAAGTACCAAAAGCCATCCGAAAGCAGAACCGCGACCTGGGGACGGCCCTGGACCGCCCCCAGCTCGGGGCTCACGCCTCCCCGCCAGGGAGGGCCCTCCCCGGGCACCGCTCGCCCGCAGCCGCCTGAGGGGAAAGGGCCGCGCAGAGGGGCGGCCGCGCTCCTACCTCAGCGCCGCCGCGGCTGAGGTGCACCAGCACAGCCGAGGCCTCGTGAATCTCGCTGCCGTCGAAGACGCCGCAGCCGGCCAGCACCACGGCCACCCGCTTGCCCATGGCGGCCGCTAAGACAGAGGGTGGCAGCCAGCCACAGGGCGGCAGCAGCACCTAACGCCGCAGCCCAAAAGGAGAAAAGGGGGAGGGGGGAGGGCTGCGGCACTGCGGGGCTGGGGCAGCACCGCCCCCGGGGCGGGGCAGAGGCGTGGGGGGGGGGAAGGTTCTCCTCCCAGCGCGTCGCCCGTCCGCCTGCGCTGGCGCGGCTTCCATTTTGTTGTGTCGTGATGCTGTTCAGTTAGCGGCCGAGTTCGGTTGCCGGGCTTTGTCTGTGTGTTTCGCTTACCTCTTTGTGCTGCCTCCTCTGCCTGTGAGATGTGGGTGGGGTAGGGTTTACCTCCCAGTGGAATGTGTGGGAAGTCTAGGTGTTATTCAGCTTTCAAAGGAGCAGGCTTGGCAGTGCTTTGGGTTTCCTTTCTCTTCTGGCCTGCTTACACAGAGGAGCAGCCACCCAGCTGAAGCAGAGAACATGCATCCCGTTGATTTTTGTAGCTGTTTTTCCAAAATCTGCATTTCCCCAGGTTGCCTGAAAGTGGCTCTGCTCCCAGGAGGACATGGAAGAGGCTCAGTGGGGCTCTGGCTGCATCACAGGATCACTAAGGTTGGAAAAGACCTCTAAAATCATGAAGTCCAACTCCAACCTGTCCCCACCGTGCCCACTAACTGTGTCCCTCAGTGCCACATCCACACATTTCTTGAACACCTCTGGGAACAATGACCACACCACCTCCCTGTGCCTGTTCCATTGCTTGACCACTCTTCCAGAGAGGAAGTCTTTCCTTATTTCCAACCTGAGCTTCCACTGGCGCAACTTGAGGCCATCCACTCTATCCTATCACTAGTTACATGGGAGAAGAGATTGACCCCCCCACCTCACCACAACCTCCTTTCAGGTAGTTGTAGAGAGCAATACGGTCTCCCCTGAGCCTCCTCCAGACAACAATCCAAGTTTCCTCAGCTGCTCCTGAAGAGACTTGTGCTCCTGAGCCTTCACAGTTTCGTTGCCCAGCATTCACATTGAAAGAGCCATGATGAATTTTCTCTGGCCTAGTTCCACAACAGCAAACAGCAATGAAAGCATTCACAACAGGTTCACCTCTTAAACCAGACCTCTCCAAGGTGTGAAAACACCATGATGGGGGAAAAAGCTGCTGGCATTGCCCTGCCTGCACTAATCAGCCCTGATGACCCTGCCCAGCCCCAGCTGGGGCTCTGTCACACACCCATGGGCATCCAAAGGTGAACTGAACTGTGGTGCAGGTGTATGTATGTCCAGTCTGGTCTCCTGATGTCCTGATGATGTCTTCCCTTTCAAATCAGCACCACATCTGCTGCTCCCTGATTCCCTGAGATCTAGTACAAGCAAGCAATGGCATTTGGTGCCTGATTTTAAGTAAACATGGATTTATTTGGAGTGGAAAAGAGGATTTGCTGCTCTGCTACCATCAGTTAAATTCAGATTTAATGTGCCAGGGCCTGTTAAGTGGTCATTACATTCAAAACTAAACTAGCTGTTCCAAACTGCAAGAGGGTTTGCTTTCCCCTTTCTCACAGTTCCACACTGAGATTCTCATAGGTAGAGACAATAAAATACTGTTTTATTATAGGAATATACAAAGTCTTCTTGTTTCAGGAAAATATTCATCTTTCAATAATCCAAATAAAATGATCTACTAAATTAGAAAAAGGTAGGAATACAGTCAAGTCCAGAAGCTGATATTTGTCACTAAACTTGGTTTTTCCCCAGAGCCTGCTAGTGGACCAAGATGGAGATCGGCTCTGTGAGCTGACAAAGGGCATGTTGATATGTTTTTAAATATTTAAGTAGGCAGCTGCTGACTCAAAGTGCTGGCATGTGAGCTTTTTAAGCTCAAGTGTATTTATTCAGAAATTCATTAATAATTTACTTTCTGTTTTAAAACATGGTTCACAACATAACCTAGCCTGCATGAGAAGAAAAAAACAGTACTGTGCTGCAAAAGTTTTCTATTGGATGCAATGAAGTGAAATACAAAAAATGCTAAAAAACAAAACAAAACAACATGCAATGTCGCCATTTTAGTCATCTGACCCAACACTTCCAGCAACCCCCGCAGTGCCTGAATGGATACTTACTAGTCCAAACCACAAACATGCAGAGCTCACAACTAAGAACTGGTTCATATCGTATTTCTAGTTTGGCTAATGGGCAGTTCTGGCACATTCATTATGGCGCTTTGCCTCTCTGCATTCTGATTTCACAGAAGGGGTAAATTATACTTCCCTTATTTCATGAAGCACTCCAAGAGTTGCACATCAAAATCTCTACAGCTAGGAACTACTGCTGTTTTCCACACTAATGCATATGTTTTTGAACAGGACTGTCACCTCAAATGACATTCAAACTAGGAAATGAATAGTTGCATATTTTATTTTATAAGCAACAGAAAGGACATCATTATGAGGCAGACAAAATACATGTGATGGAAAATGAAATATGGAAATCTATGTGTGTACTGCTAATATGTATGTATGCATTAAATTAATGCATAGCGCTGAACTACTTATACTCAAAAGACGAGCCGTATAGAATCAGGTAGCACTGAAGCAGGATGCAGACATGTAGATGACTGAAGATGTTAATAGCTCTACTGCCTTACAATTTTCTGAACACTTTCAGTAACTTCAGCAGGACCCAAATTGATATTCAGCAGCATATTCTGCAGTTTTATGTAAGACACAGGGTTTTTCACCTCAAATTTGGTGGGTTTAATATATTCTAGCTTAGTGCTGAGTAGAGAACAGACAGTTCCTGAGGAGCTCACATGAAAGGAGCAGTGGTATTTCTGACTCCTTGTAGTCAGAAGTCCACAGAGAATAGCACTAACCAGCACTCCCACTGCAGATGCCACCTACCTAACAGCTTCCTGGACTCTGATGCCTGTTTTGAACTCTACCGATTTGGGGAAAAAAAAACCTGTGTTTTCTGCACAGATGCTGCTGGCAAACTTGTTTTCACTGTATCTCTTAGCCAAAGATAAACTGATATCAGCATTGTAAAAATGTGAGAAATAAACTGCTATATAATACCCATTGTGTAAGCTGTTAAAACCAGCTTGTCTTCTCCTTTGGTTCCTTCTGCAATTGTTAAGTGGTACAGAAACTTAGTTGGAAGGCCTGGGAAGCTTCACATGGGACAGGAGAGGCTGTGACATGGCTGGTTGCAGTGAAAGCCTTCTGCCATTTGATGTCCTGCATCATGGTGCTGTGTACAGTTTCCTCTGGACAAATTATGAGATCATAGAATCACCAAGGTAGGAAAAGACCTACAAGATCATCCAGTCCAACCGTCCACCTATCCCAGTAGTTCTTAGTAAACCATGTCGCACAACAGAACATCTAAACGTTCCTTGAACACCTCCAGGGTCAGTGACTCCACCACCTCTACCACCTGGAACAGGCAGCCCATTCCAGTGCCTGACCACTCTTTTGGAGAAGTATTATTTCCTAACATCCACTCTGAATCTTCCCTGGTCTGGTGCATCTTGAGGCCGTTCCCTCCAGTCCTATCACTAGTTACATGAGAGAAGAGGCTGACCCGCAGCTCACTACAACCTCCCTTCAGGTAGTTATAGAGAGCGATAAGGTCTCCCCTGAGCCTCCTCTTCTCCAGACTGAACAATCCCAGCTCCCTCAGCCGCTCCTCATAAGGCCTGTGCTCCAGACCCCTCACCAGCTTCATTGCCCTTCTCTGGACACACTCCAGGGCCTCAGTGTCTTTCTTGCAGTGAGGGGCCCAAAACTGAACACAGTACTTGAGGTGCAACCTCACCAGTGCTGAGTACAGAGGGACAATTACTTCCCTGCTCCTGCTGGCAACACTATTTCTGATACAAGCCAGGATGCCATTGGCCTTCTTGGCCACCTGGGCACACTGCTGGCTCATGTTCAGCCGAGCATCAACCAATACCCCCAGGTCCGTTTCCTCTACACAGTCCTCCAGCCACTCTGCCCCAAGCCTGTAGCGTTGCCTGGGGTTGTTGTGGCCAAAGTGCAGGACCTGGCACTTGCTCTTGTTGAACCTCATCCCACTGGCTTCACCCCAGCGATCCAACCTGTCCAGATCCCTCTGTAGAGCCTTGCTACCCCCAGGCAGATCAGTGCTTCCTGCCAGCTTGGTGTCATCTGCAAACTTACTGAGGGCGCTCTCAATGCCCACATCCAGGTCATCAATAAAGATATTGAACAGGACAGGCCCCAGTACTGACCCCAAGGGAACACCACTCATGACCAGTCGCCAGCTGGATTTAACTCCATTCACTGCCACTCTCTGGGCCTGGCCCTCCAGCCAGCTCCTTACCCAGCAAAGAGTGTACCTGTCCAGGCCATGGGCTGCCAGCTTCTCCAGGAGAATATTGTGGCAGACAGTGTCAAAGGCTTTGCTGACATCAAGGTAGACTACATCAACAGCCTTTCTCTCATCCATCAGGTGCGTCACTCGATCATAGAAGGAGATCAGGTTGGTCAAGCAGGACCTGCCTTTCATGTGCCCATGCTGGCTTGGCATGCTCCCCCAGTTGTCCCGCACCTGCCATGTGATCTCCCTCAAGACAATCTGCTCCATAACCTTCCCTGGCACCGAGGTCAGGCTGACAGGCCTGTAGTTCCCCAGATCCTCCTTATGACCCTTCTTGTAGGTGAGAGTCACATTGGGAAGTCTCCAGTCTTCTGGGACCTCTCCAGTTGACCAGGAACACTGATAGATGATGGAAAGTGGCTTGGCTATCACCTCCACCAGTTCCCTCAGCACTCTCAGATGGATCTCATCTGGCCTCATGGACTTGTGGCAGTCTGGGTGGAATAGTAGGTCTCTGACTGTTTCCTCCTGAATTGTGAGGGGTTTATTCCGCTCCCCATCCGAGATTTCCAGGTCAGAGAGTAGAGTACCCTGAGGATAACTGGCCTGACTTGTAAAGACAGACGTAAAGAAGGCACTGAGAATCTCAGCCTTTTCCTTGTCCTCAGTGGTCATGTTCCCAGCCACATCCAGTCAAGAATGGAGATTCTCCTTGGTCCTCCTCTTACTGTTAATATATTTATAAAAGAGTTTCTTGTTCCCTTTTACCTCGGTGGCCAAGTTGAGTTCAAGCTGGGCTTTTGCCCTTCTAATTTTCTCCCTGCACATCCTAACAACTTCTTTCTCTCTCCCTAAGTTGCCCACTCCTCCTTCCACAGGAGGTAGATTCTCTTTTTCTTCTGGAGCCTCAGGAAAAGCTCCCTGTTCATCCACGCCGGTCTTCTTCCCCACCAGCTCATCTTGCGGCTCAGGGGGACAGCCTGTTCCTGCACCTTTAAGAGTTCCTTCTTGAGGAGTGACCAGCCTTCCTGGACCCCTTCACCTTCCAAGACTGAATCCCAAGGGACCCTCCCTACCAGTGTCCTGAACAATTCAATGTCTGCCCTCTGGAATTCCAGAGTCCAGCAGTTTTGCTGCTCCCTCTCCTGGCTCCACCAGAGTTGTGAACTCTACCACTTCATGGTCACTCTGTCCAAGACTGTTCCTGACCTCCACATCTCCCACTAGTCCTTTCCTGTTCGTAAACAGCAGGTCTAGCGGGGCACCTCCCCTGGTAGGCTCTCTCACCAGCTGCAGAAGGAAGTTATCTTCCATACACTCTAGAAACCTCCTACACTGCTTCTGTGCTGTGTTGTATTCCTGGCATATATCAGTTGAAGTCCCCCATGAGGACAAGGGCTGGCGATCGCGCAACTTCTGCCAGCTGCCTGTAGAACACCTCATCTATCTCTTCATCCTGGTTAGGTGGTTTATAACAGACCCCCACCACGATGTCTGCCTTGTCAGCCTTTCCCTTGAACCTTACCCATAGAGATTCAACCTTACCATTCCCAGCCACAAGCTCAATAACATCAAAACACTCTCTAACATAGAGAGCCTCGCCATCACCCCTCCCTTCCTTGCCTGTCCCTTCTGAAGAGCTTGTACCCATCCAGTACAGCACTCCAGTCATGGGAGCCATCCCACCAGGTTTCCATAATGGCAACTAAGTCATACTTTGCCTGCCGCATGATGGCTTCCAGCTTCTCCTGTTTGTTGCCCATGCTGCGTGCACTGGTGTAATATACTTCATTTGAGCCCCTTGCCTCACCCCTAAGGCTCACCTCTAGCAGGCCTGGTTTTATTCCCTTCCCCCTTCATACCTAGTTTAAAGCCCTCTCTGTAAGCCCTGCCAGCTCCTGGGCTAGGATCTGTTTCCCCCTTTGAGACAGGACAGACCCATCAGCAGACCTCAGGCCAGGTGCCAAGTAAACTGGCCCATGATCAAAGAACCCAAAATTCTTGCATTTGCACCAGCCTCTCAGCCATGCGTTTATAAGGTGGGTTTTCCTGCCCCTCTCAGTGTCCTTCCCTGCCACTGAAGGAACAGAGGAGAATACCACCTGTACGCCTGTTCCATCAACTAAGCATCCTGAAATCATTTTTTATAATCCTCAGGCTTCTCTCAGTGACTTCATTACTGCCGGCCTGAACTGATAATAAAGGGTAATAATCAGAGGGGCGGATCAGACTGGGGAGTTTTCTAGAAATATCCCTGACCCGGGCCCCAGGGAGGCAGCACACCTCCCTACAAGTAGGGTCAGGCCGACATATATGGCCCTCCATTCCTCTCAGAAGGAAGTCACCTACAACAATCACCCTTCTGTCCTTCCTGGCAGAGGCAGTCTTCAGGCGTGGAGTTGACTGCCTCACCCTAGGCAACTTTGCAGGTAGACCTCCCACCACATCCTCACTCACCTCTCCCTCAGGTTCCAGGGCCTCAAACCTGTTACAGAGGGGCACCTGGGGAATTGAGGTTGGTTGGGATAGGGGTTGCCTGCGTTGCTGAGCTGGGACTTGTTTCCATTCCTCCTCTCAAATTGTTTCTCTCTACTTGACTATGGCAGGGGAGAGAGTCCACCACTGTTTGGGGGGTGTCACTCCAGTGTCTTTCTTGCAGAGAGTCACTCCACCAGCCTACCTCCTGCTCACACTCCCTGATGGTCCTTAATCTCTCTACCTCCTCCTTGAACTCCACCACCATGCTGAGCAGATCATCCATCTCCTCACACCTCACGCAGGTGGAATCCCTGCTGCCCTTCACTGGCAGCAGTAGGCTCAGGCACTTCCTGCACCCAGAGACCTGAACAGCCACATTTCTGGGCAGGTCCTCCGTCTGGGTCACCACAGTCTTCTTGGGGCAAGCCCACTGTCTGGTGGAGACCATGTTTAAACCTGTGGTCTCAGAGACTGCCAGTAGGAGAGCTGGTCTCCTGAGCAAAGAGGGACAACACTTACGCACCCTGCCACTCAACCCACCTCCCACACCTGCTGCTGCAGTACCATGTGGGCAGTGCAGGCTGTGCTCAGTGGGCAGTGACACTGTTTGCTCACCCTGTGTGTTCTGTGGGAGGAAGAACCCTTCTGCCCTCCCTAAGGCTGCTTATAGCCTAGCAGCCAAGGGTCAAGGTCAAAAGTGTGCCTGCCCACAAGCTGCCAGCCCCCCAACACAGGCAGAGCTCTTTTGCTGGCTTGAAAAAGCCTTAAAAAGAGCTTTCTTTGTCACCCTTTTCACTTCAGATCCCTTGCCCACTGCAGTCTTACCTGCCCTGAAGCCAGTCTTCTCAGCAATGGTAAGAAATGATAAGCAATGATAGAAATTCCAGTTCTAAAGGAGGGCATTTGATGCATCTTGTAAAACAGCACTGAAGCAGTATTTAAAAGCACACACTAGCCTGCTAAAATTACTTAAGCTAAATTACAAAACTGCATAGTTGCCTAAATCTCCAGAAACTGAAATCCTCATTCAGTCAAATGTTTTCTTAAAGCAAAATTGTCTTTGGTAGTGGGGAAAAAAACAAACATACAACTGCATCCAAATGCAGTTGAGTCAAACACTGAGTGGCACACATCACTGCAGCTTTCCACAGAAGTATTCTATTGCACATTCTTTCATTTCCATTTATACCCTATCTTCCTTCACAGGTGCATTTGGGACTCATTCCAAGAAAGGAACTACGAGCAGAGAAAATTTAGCACCTTGAGGGCTGCAGAGACATTTAGGGGCCTGGACCATCACTCTTGTGAGGAGAGGCTGAGAGACCTGGGGCTGTTCAGCCTGCAGAAAAAGGACTGAGGGTGGAGCCTTATGAATGCTTCTAAGTATCTAAAGGGTGGGCGACAAGTGTGTAGGGCCAGGCTTTGTTCAGTGGAGCCAGCAACAGGGCAAGGGGCAATGGGCATAAACTGGAATGTAAGAAGTTCCATACCAATATAAGAAAAATCTTTACTGTGAGGATGACAGAGCACTGGAACAAGCTGCCCAGAGATGCCGTGGAGTGTTCTTCTCTGGAAATATTCAAAACCCACCTGGATGCTTTCCTGTGTATGCTACTGTAGGGAACCTGATTTAGCAGGGGTCGGACTCCACGATCTGCAGATCTCCCTTCCAACCCCTACGTTGGCCACAGCCAACGCTGCCTGCTGG
Source organism: Numida meleagris (assembly GCF_002078875.1). Taxonomy (NCBI): domain Eukaryota; kingdom Metazoa; phylum Chordata; class Aves; order Galliformes; family Numididae; genus Numida; species Numida meleagris. The sequence goes on along the minus strand of NC_034409.1, from coordinate 152,512,064 downwards.
TGCCTAGCACAGCGTCACGTTTAAAGAACGATTCAAGAGACGCTTTTCCAAAGCACGAGGAGTGAAAGCAATGTCACCCCGCGGCTTTACGCCGCTCCCCTGGATCCCGCACTCAGCAGAGCCGCGGCCTTCCACGCTCCGCCGCCCGGCCCTCTGCAGGCGCTCCCCGCACACGGCCGAGTTCTGTCGGGCAGCCCCGGGCCGCGTGGGCGGGCGCAGGGGCGGCCCCCTCCCGCCCAACTTCCCTCGGCCCCGCCGCCGCCTCACACGGCCGCCAGCACCCCCGGCTCGGCGCGCAGCCCCGCGGGCCGCCATGAGTGCCGCCGGCTGCCACCGATGGCGGCTGCTGCTGCTGCTGGCGGCGGCCTGCGGGCCGTGCCTCTCGGGCGGGTCTCACGCCCCGCAGCGGCGGTGGCCGGTGCCGTACAGGTGAGTAACGCTGTGGGGGGAAGGCGTACGTCCCTGCCTCTCCGCCTGCGCTGGCGCAGCCGCGCCGCGGGGCTGCCCCTCCTCCCGGGCTGCGGCGCGCGACGGGAGAGGCGGGGCTGGAAAACACCATCGAGGCTTTGCTCAGGGCCTGTTGCTTTTCACTGAGTTATGGAAGGCTCCGCAGAGCTTCGCATTTTTAATAATAGTAGACTTACGTGGTTTGTCGCTAGTGCTGTACTTGGTACGGTGAGCTCACAAAGTGAGAGGACAGGTGCCACAGATTGACCGGAGAGCTGCCTGTTTCCTTCCTCTGCCCCCAGAAATGAGAGCTCCTGCTTCAAAGGTGCTCATTTAATTCCGTTTTTAATGAATTGTTGTGGGAAAATCAGGCTGCTTTGGCTTGGTCTGTCGAAATTCACTTTGTACTCTGGTTTATGATCAGTGGAATGAAATAAAATCCTGATGGCTGGTGTATAGTGCAGCTCCAGAAGAAGGCGGGTGCTGCTAGGGAAAGCAGGAGACTGTATTACTGCTTCATACTGAAGGGAATGGACAGGGCTTGGGATATAGTAGGGAAATGAGCCCCTTCAGGAGGAAGGCCGTAACTGTGTATTTTATGGGGGTTTGCTGTTTGTAGAGGGAGGTGTTAAACAGTTTAAACGCTGTCTAATACATAGCATCACAGAAGGGCTTGGTTGGAAGGGACCTTAAAGATCACCTAGTTCCAACACCCTGCTGTGGGCTGGACTGCCACCCAGCAGATGAGGCTGCCTGGGGCCCCATCCAACCTGGCCTTGAATGCCTCCAGGGATGGGGCACCCACCAGCTCTCTGGCCAACCTGTTCCAGTGCCTTACCACCTTCTGAGTAAAAAATCTAATGAATATTTGAGGCTCTGAAAGCTTGAGAGTAATTCCTAGCAGCTACATTTACATCAGGTGGTGCCTAAGGAGTTGATCTTGCAGTCAAGAGTCTTTCAAATTTTCCAGGAAGCTCAGTACTTGTAAGACTTGGTATCAAGTTGGTCAAAATTGGTGTACAGGCCTTTCAGTCTGACACTCAGAAATGCATTATTTTAATGCTTCTTAACTTGCTTATTATCATGTTGTCACATGCAGGTGCAGTGGGAGGGGAAAATGAAAATTTAAGGTATTTTAGAAACAGGACTTAAATGTATGGCTGGCATAATTCTGTTTTCTGGCTGTGTGTTCACTTTCCAGTATAAAGGCAGAAATGCTGAAAAACAGCAACAACCCTGGAGAAGTCCACAGGGAGGATGCCTAGGCAGGGCAAGTGCCCTTAGTTGGCTGAGAAAGTCTTATGTCACTGAGTCATCTCTTTGGGAGAACGGGTATTTGTACCATTCCATAGCACTGGACAACAGCTGCCCAACTTTGTTGGAGGCACAGGCTGTGCTCTGGACAGGATGTGTATGCCAGTCTACCTTGTTAACAGGCACATAGGAACCTTTCTGGAGGTGAGGTGCAGTGAGTGAATCTGAAGGAAAGGGGGAAAGAAAGACTTGTCAGTCTTGTGGGTGTGTGCCTCAGCAGTCTTATGGACTTGTAAGCGTTGCAGCATCTGTATGGCAGTGTCTGGCTTTGAGAGGTGCCGCGCACCTGAGCCCTCCAACGTCGGCTCTTAGGAAGTCACAAAGGAACTACTCCAGCCGTGAAGCTGTGCTTATTGTTGTCTGTGCTTCTCTTTCTCAACACAGGCGCTTTGATTTCCGTCCAAAAACTGATCCTTACTGCCAAGCTCGTTATACTTTCTGTCCCACTGGCTCTGCTATTCCAGTTATGAAAGAAGAAGATACCATTGAAGTGTATCGATTACAGGCTCCAGTATGGGAATTCAAATATGGGGATCTACTTGGACATTTGGTAAGGTGATGTTTTTGTTTAGCAAAGCTATAGCAGCAGATTTGGACAAATTTAACAGCCGGTGCCAATAATGAGAGCTGTAAGGTCGGGATAGTCTTGTGTGGAGGAGTGTTGGAGCACAAAAAGTAGGCTGCCTGTAGGAAAGACAGCAAAAGAGCAGGAAGTTTCTGGCAAAAGTTACAGAATTTATTTCAGCTAAAGAAAAGAGCATGACCAGCATTGTCAGGGGGTTTGAATGTGTTCCACCACTGAGCTGCGTGCTGGGAGTATTTCGTAGACACACATTTTGGGTTTCTTAACTGCACCAGCACTGCATCTTCTTGGGTGTTATAATTACTATTGAATTCAAGTCTAGATGGAGTCATGCAAATATGATAGAATCTCAAGTTCAACAGTATTTATAGCTGTAACAGTAGCATAAATAAGCTTCAGACCTTGATCCCTAATGAGTCAAGAAATATTAATGAATATAAAGCAACATCAAAATGAAGCACAGAGCCAAAAATGGAGAGAGCTTCAAATTTCTTTACCTTACTTGTTAAACTGAGACTGAATTTATGAATTTACTGTACAGCTTTAAAAATAAATATTTATCTTTCTGTGGCTTTCATTGCTAAGATCTGTTGCTGCTAATGCAGTTTTGCTCCTTATTTCTTTGATTCCCTTGTGAGGTAAGCATCAAAAGCAAGTGTGGAGTTTGATGTTGAGCTCCCACTGAGTGTCTGCCTCCAAATAACAGAATGCACGATGGATAGATAAATGGGCACTGAGACAGCCTGACTCCCTGTTAGAAGTATGTGCGTAATACAATCTAGTATGTTGTGCATCAGCACTACTGAAAACTGCAGTAGGGGCTACCCTGCTACTCAGCAGCTCCCAAGTACCTGATGTGGTGTGCAGGTCAAGCTGCTGGCAGTTTTGTAGAATTATTTTTCTTTCTGTTAAAGTTTTTTTTTTCTTTTCCAGAAAATCATGCATGATGCTGTGGGCTTCAAGAGCAGTTTAACTGGCAAAAACTACACAATGGAGTGGTATGAGCTCTTCCAGCTTGGGAACTGCACGTTTCCACATCTCCGGCCTGGAATGGATGCACCATTCTGGTGTAACCAGGGAGCTGCTTGCTTTTATGAAGGAATAGATGACGCACACTGGAAGGAAAATGGAACTCTGGTTCTCGTGACCAAAATATCAGGTATATTTCAGATGCTTTGGATGGTGCTAATACCATAAAACATAGTCAGCTTCGTCTTCATGTAAAGAAGTATCTTTTCATTTATGGTTATTTGTAGCGTAAGTGGCTGATGCTGCTGATTTCAAACTGAAATACTATCTCTGCACTTCTTTTATGACAGAAAGGGATATGAGGCTGCTGCCTTTTCAACAGCATGCATTGAACCGTTGTTAAGTGGGTGTCATTGGAGTTGCCGTGCAAAACCACTTGAGTCTCTTCACTGTAAAAATAGAAAAAAAAGCTTATACAGAAAGGTCACGGACTTTTCACATGCTGTCATCAAAACAAAGCCCTCTATTGTGAAGGGGTGGATGACTGCTGAGATTGGAAAAATTGGTAAAAAAAAATGTGCATTACCAAACAAACAATTAAGGCATATTTGGGAATACTCATAAATGTCAAAAATACTCATCTTGATTTCCATCTTCTCCATTTCATATCATAAAAACTGTGCAAATGTCCCTAGTAAAAGGCCTTCTCCTACATGTCATAGAACAAAACCAGGATTTATTCCGCTACATTCGTGGCTGATCACCAGAATAACTTCCTGGTGTACACTGAAAACTGAAATCCTGAAATAAAAAAGGTCGTTTAAATAAATCTGGTGGATGACTGTAGTAATACAGTGAGTGAGCTGTGAACAGAGCTCTCTGAGGACTTGAGTAAAACGACTTACTTCTAAAGGTGGTGTAGTAAGTGGGTCAAGGCACTCTCCAGTGTCCGATCACAGCGGGTGTCAGCTGGTGTGGTGCTTCATCTTCGCCTCCTTTCACCTCCAGCAGCTTGATGGGCACGGTCTCTACATTCTCTCACTGCCGCAGGAAAGAAATTGCAGGAGGCTCTTTAAACAGTGAAACAAGTGAAGCTGCTTTCCTGTGAGTTTGTATCTTATGACTGAAGGCTTCAGTGCCTGATGTGGTTAGATAATTTTGTGCAAACACTAAGGTCAATATTTCATACGCTTGTGGAATTTGCAGTGCTCTCTGTGTGGATTATTTAATGCCTAAGAAAAGAGAGGCTTTGGTGCCTTGTGCAGGCATTGTTACTGTCCTAGGCTCTCTTGCTTCCCATTTCCACAAAGCCTTTAGGAAGGTAGCATCTCTGAGTTTGAATTTAACTAGGATTCTGAAAGTTTCCATGGCAGAGAGTGAGTGTGTGCAAACACAGGTGGACAGAGTTACGAGCTAAACTCATTTCCTTCAGAGAGCAAACAAAAAGCAAGTCCTCTCTTTGTGGGAGAAGGACTTCAATGCGTGGGACAGGTGGACCCTCTTTCCTCTACAAAACCCTAATGGATAGTTGGTCAGCAGTGTCAGAGGCCACAATGGAGCATTCTGATTTTCTTTTAAACGCTGTTGGCCAGGATAACACTACGTAGGGGCGTGCTTCTTTTGTGGAGGTAGGGCAGGAATATCTAAAGTCTGAGTTTCTGACTGCCTGAGCATCTTCCAACAGATTATTGGGGAACCAGGCATGAACTCGTAATATTTTTGATTAGCTAAAGTTGTTAAAGCCAGAACTTCGTGTTAAGTCCATCCTGGTCTTGTTAGGAGAGACAAATCCTGTTCAGTGACGTACATGGCAGAATACCCCCTGGGAAGCTAATCTGGTAGGAATTAGAGAAGATAAAAGGGAGCTGCAAGCACATCTACAGCGTACTAAGTGCAGTTCTTGATACAGAGACCAAACCAAGTAGTGGACAATTAAACAGAGTGATTGCCATGTTTACTGTGAAGCCCAAAAGCTAAGTCTGAAGAACAAGTTATAAAGGGGCAGCATGGGAGGACGGTGTGCAGAGCTGTCATTGCTCTGTGGTAGCTGCCTGCACACATGCCTTCCCTTGGGATAAATGTGACAGGCATGTCTTCTCTTAGGAAGAGTGGGTCTGGAAATACAGTCTTTGCAGGTTGTGTTGGAGGATTGTGTGTGGCATGCAGCACTCTCCTTGGAGCTCGAGAAAGGCATTACATTAAGTCAGTGTGAGAGCCTGTTTTTGTGTGTAGGGCAGCATTAGTGACAGTCACAGATGACTCATTAGCAGTTACCTAGCACAGCTGCACAGCAGTGACACTTGCAGCTCAAGAGATTGTGGCTTAGAACAGCCTCATGATTGCAAGCTGTCATCCGAGCGCCTTCTTGATGTATTGCATAAGAAGAATGTGCAAAATGCAGCTGTGTTGTGAATGTGAGGTGATAGATGGATGTGAGTCAAAGGCAGCTGTACCCAGTGCAGTGACTAAGAGATGGAGGGAAGGGCTGAGCTGAAATGTATTGCTAGGAACATGGGAAAAAAAAACAAAGATGAGCCCTGTGCTTCACATCTGTTTTGAGGAGGCAAATTCATCACCCACGGGGAGCTATGGCAGAGATGAAGTTAGAGATGCTTTTCCCATTTCAGTTGTGAAATGGCCCTTCAGCAGAACACTCCAGATGGGTATTCCAAATATATATATAATCTAAGTTTGCTGGTCATCACATCCCACTCCTACATCTTGGCTTAGTTTGACATTGCTGGCTAAGGAGGTGCTGTGTCTTAGTCAGAGGTTACTTAGCTTTCTTTTGTGGAGAAGCATGAAAAATGTGGCCCTGAATTGCAGAATTTGGTCACAGTTTTAGGAAGGGCAGAAACAGCTGTAGTTCTGGTGAACGCTGTCAGCATCTGTTGCAGACAGTACTACCTGCTCCGTTTGTCTGCGTGGATAAAATGCAACGATGAATGTCACATTTCTCCGAAGTTTGAATGTTCGCACAGCAGCAAGAGACAGGGCAGAAAAAGGAAATGCAGTTTGGGCGACTTACATTGACAGATAAGTTGTTACTTTTAGTTTATGCAGTGGAGTAGTTCTCCCTCCAACCTAGGCCTTGCATCTCTGCGGATGGGTAACGTGGTAAGTCAACTTCTGCAGAGAAGGGAGGTGAACCTGGAGAGAAAATATTCTGAGCTGTCCATTTGTTAATTTAATCTCTGTAATACTTGTTTCCATCTCTTACAGGAACCATGTTTAATGAAATGGCAAAATGGGTGAAGTATGACAACGAGACAGGCATTTACTATGAGACCTGGACAGTTCAAGCAAGTCCTGACAAAAAATCAGTTGTATGGTTTGACTCTTACGAATGTTCTAAATTCATACTGAGAACGTACCAGAAGCTGGCTGACCTAGGAGCTACGTTCAATAAGATCCAAACAAACTATACCAGCATAATTTTATTCAGTGGAGAACCTATTTATTTGGGAAACGAAACATCAATTTTTGGACCTCTAGGGAACAAGACACTGGCGGCGGCTATAAGAGACTTCTACTATCCCTTCAAACCTCACAAGACAGTCAGAGAGTTTCTTGTGGATCTCTTAAAAATAATTGATCGTGTCATCTTGAACCATCAGTTTTACCTCTTTTACAACTTGGAATACTGGTTTTTACCTATGAAGTTTCCTTATCTCAAAATAGTTTATGAAGAGGTTCCTTTGCCTATTGGAAGCAAAACATCTTCTGGTGTTTAATTGCTTCCAGCAGAACTAAACCGTGCTTTTGCCAGAATATGCTTAAGGATTCTGGAGCGCTCCTTGGATGGTATTAGCAGTGAAATATAAAATGCTTTTAATCAAACTTGTTTGGGGCAAGTTTTGCTAGGCCACAGAAAAGAAGCTGCCTTCGTACAAGTTGCATAGCAAGCATCTCTGACTGACAGCTGTGTGCACCTATGGACAACAGCTGCCTAAGGGCAACCTGATGTGGCTCCAGCACAGCTCTGACTCACAGCGCTGGAGGCTGAGCAAGAGGCAGCTGTCACAACGTGGCAACAGCCGGCACCTGGCTGCCACTGGGAGTGGGACACGAGCAGTACAAGGACCTGGTGCAACCAATCCCGCTGTACGCTGGTTTGAGTGCCTGCTTCCCTCCATCTGTGCCTTACACTGCATTTCTTTGGTTTGTATGACTGGGGCCTATAGGCTGTTCCACAGTTCATGAAGGAGAGGTTTGGTGAGGTGGGAAGGGGCAGTGAATGCGTTATATGGTGTGGGGGTTATCTTCCCCCCAGTTTGCTTCCTTCACCTGCACTGTCAACAAAATACAGATTTCTCTTCCCTGAATTTGTGTGACAGTTTTCTATCACAGATGGAACGCAAAGAACCTGTTACAATGCATAATCAAAGCCTTGCTTGCAGTAGTAGTGCTGCAGCACCGTTAGAGTTCCATTCCTGGCTAGGGCTGAAGTGGCTTGGCAGCTACTCTCCCCCCCTTTCCTGTGCTTTGGTCAGTGGGATGCTTATACACAGAAGTACAACCAGTTCGAAGGGAAGTCTGGTCGCTTGCTTTTAAGCCGCTTGCAGAATGGGAGGGTATTACTACACAGCAGTTAACCAGTGATAGGGGAAGCAAACTGCAGTTTCCTTAGGCTCAAGGTGAATGAAGGGCCTGCCGCAGCCAAAGAGAGCACACAGGTACACACTGATTTGATTCAAAGCATAAGAATGGAGAAACTTGAACCTCTGTTAAAGGGAATTAAAAACAATTTGTTGAATTCTCGTGTGATGTCAGGAGCGTCAGAGCTAATGTGAGAGCATTGAGCTCATGAGCTCACCTGTGGTCTACAGGGGAAATCTGCTAACTTAATCCTCTAAAGGGAAAATGGGATCAGTAGAGGTTTGTTTTTTTTTTTCCCCAAGCACAAACCCACAGAAACCTATTTAACTCAAGCATTTGAGTGGGATGTCTTCCTGCTGAAATTCACACAGGTGAGGGGAATGAATAACATCATATTTCTTGTTACATTCACAGTCAGCCGGTAGAAAGTAAGCTCTCGTATTCGGCAGTTTCCAGGGACGGTCCCAGCTGCCAGGCTCAAAGATGCACTCCTGCTTTCCCTGTCTCCAGCAAACACATCACCCATTCATTCTTGCTTCAGACGTTACAGGTCACTTTGAACTCTGCTTAGTTGTGCTCCCTGCTTTTATACACCTTGCATTTAAGAGAGAAAATACACAATCATTCTGTAACATGATCATTTTCTAGTCCGCACAGCGTCCAAGCTGTGGGACCAAAGGAACCAGCCATCGAGTAGGCCTACAAGCCTTCCAGCCCAGATACTCCAGTACCTTGACTGATTTCAGCTACAGCATTGGGAAATCAGACTTCATCCTCCTTTCCCCATGCCATGGGGCCAAAGCTGTCCGTTTCCTGAGCGCTTGGCAAGGAAATGCCAAGAGGACTGTCCAACTACAGTGGAAGAACACACCCTCTGGTGTGCTTCACAGCACGGGAACTTACAACAGCCAATAGCAGACGTAATCCATCAAGAGAAATCTACTGAAAAGGCTGAACAAATCATACAGAACATCTAAGGTTAACTTCAGCTTCACTGTCCTAGTTAAACAGTATCAAAACTCTCTAAGTAACTTGCTTTTACCTTGCCTGTATTTTAGGAAAATCATAGAATGGCCTGGGTTGAAAAGGACCTCAAAGATCCTCGAGTTTCAACCCCCCTGCTGAGTGCAGGGTTGCCAACCACTAGACCAGGCTGCCCAAAAGAGAAGCTCAATGACAACTAAGCACCAAGCCTTCCTGCCATATCCCCCAGTTCAGATTTCTCTCCCCGAGAAACAGATGGCTGGAATTGAAAGATGGGAATTCCTGGAGTGAGGAGATGAAGGTATTTGGGATATCTACCTTGCCTTTCCGTCATTCCCACTACCACAGCAGTGAGCGACAGACCAAGTACCGCTTACCTTGCCAGTATCACAGCACAAGCAGTCAAGGTCCAAAGAGCTGCATCAGCAGAAGACATCACATACTGACTTAGTGACAACACTCCCTGCTCCCCAGCCTGTTAGAGTTACTCCATATCTTTACCACACAGGTCATTCTAAGAGTCAGAATATGAAAAACACTGAACTTTTTTACTTTGTTGATCTAGATATATTGACACCTTTTATACAAATAAAAGCAAATTATAGCAGTACATTAACAAATTCTAATACAAAACGTGTATTTCATAAAATGTGATTTTTAAATGACAAAGCTCTACAGAAGCATACAACTCCCTATAAAGACGTCCAGTCCACTGAGCAGCGCTTGCTCAAAATATCGTTATGAACTAAATACGCTCATAAGTATATTACCATTGATCTATACATTTTGATGAAACATCACTGAAATCAGAAGTGAAAACCTACTCTAGTAATGAGTGAGCTGTGCAGCTCGAATGAGAAGCAGCCACCAGCAGAGTTCAATGCAGCCCCAGGCTGGCGAAGCTCTGCCTTGCGGGTGGCCAATCACACCCCGCAAACATTCCTCCGTCACATGAACAGTTTAGTGTTATCAATCTACAGAGCAGAAAGTAACCTAACTGTTGGCAGTAGGAAGTGAAGTCACAAGACACATCCAGATGACAGGCAATACGCTGCCTGCATGATTTAAGACTAGAACTTTCTTTAAAAAAAATTGATTTACCAAATAATCGAAAGAACTTTTTCCCTATTGCTCTACTTCACCCAAGTTTACTGCTTCAAGGTTTTAAAATATGAAATGATTGTGAACTAGCTGAATTAAAAGGTATACAAAATGATCGTCTATCAAACATTTACTTTATACATAAACATTATTTGAAACTGATTTACAGTGTACAATTAGTTTATACAGCATAAGTAACCATGACAATATCATTTTTCCCCTCAAACTGAAAGCAGCCAACAGTGTTTAAGATCCTGTTAAAAGGTCCTTGGTCACCAATCCAATCTGACCTCATCTCACACTGTTCACATCCACACTGTCCCACTGAGTACCGCAGGGTACATTTATTAACTGTACATTATTCCGTCTAACCATATGCTGCAAAACTGGTTAATGTGCAAGAAAAGCTCGTTAACTCCAATGCATTTTTACATACAACGTATCTACAGTTTTCCCCAGAATGCTTGCGCTTCCTGAGCTAGACATAAAATACCTTAAAACAGGTTTGGACATGAATCTGAGACCCCATAAGCAAACTACATTACAATGCCTAGAGGAAAAATAAAAGCAAACCGCTTCTGGTAGCTCTCACTACTATTTGTTTGCACTCTAAATACGCTTTAGATGGATCTAATTATCTGCTGAAGAAGGTAGCAAACTCAGTATTTTAATTTTCTAACCTATGTTGTTATATATTGATCTTGCTTTTTATGACTTTATATAAACAAAGTATATATTTCATAGCCTACTAAATTCTCCGTATATTCTTAACCCTGTCATCTAGGTGACTGGATTTAGTAATGCTATAGTCTGCAACACAGCATGCAACTCGTGCATTTTTTTGTTTTTAATAAAATTCCAATTGTGTTCGATATTAGTATATAAATCAAAGAAGGTCAGGCTATTGAAGTTATTTTACAGTTACATTTCAATGATTTAATTTTACAGTAGTTAAAAGTTTCTAATTTATCAATTAAAAGGAACAAATCTAATCCATCATCGGACGCAAAAGGGTTTTAGAGGTATTCATGATTTCTGTTTTAAATTACCTGGATTTCACAAATCATTTCCAAATGAAATCCTATCAAACGCTGCAGTGACTTACAGTAATAAACTACAGTATTAATTAAGCTTACACAATAAATTGCAACATGGTACGCGTAAGGTGCTACTCTGTCTGCCCTGAAGTCTCTTCAGGACTTTACCACGTGGGCATCATGTCCGGGAACCAGACTCTACCGAGATGCTTTGAGACTTCCCAGTGAATCTGCTCTAAGCTGTACTTCTGGTCAGGAATCAGAACTTCCTCCATAATCGAAAGCTGAGACAGACGACCGCCACACATCTTCACAAACTCAACAAAGGCACTGCAAGAGACTTCGCACTCTCCTAGGCCAACAGCTGACAAATACTTGCACCGCTCCGCGATACGGATCAGCTCCTCATCCAGCGGCCGCAATCCATTGGCGCACACGACCAATTCAACCAACCGAGGACACGTCATCCCAACGCGGCCAAGTACATCTTTGCTTACCGATCTTCCAAAGTAAAGGTGAGTGACAGGTATTTCGTAACGGAAGAATGGGTCAAACTCTTCTTCGTACAAGAAAAAGTACATGACTAAGTTCACTTTAGGAGAATGCTTGATGAAAGCGTCCCAGCTGCTCTTCTGAATCGTATGGAACTGAGTCTGTCCGGGATTTTCACTGACAACATCGATGCGCAAGTGTTCCAACCTGACGTGTTTTTCAGAAGACAAGGCGAGCAGCAGCTCATCGCTCAGCAGATGGTAGTTGAGCGCCAACTCACGTAAACCATGACACTGATCGGCCACGCAAAGGATTCCTCAGAAAACAGAACATTACAGAATGGGTTACATAAGTAAATATACCAGTAACTGAATATGAAACGTAAGAATTTATTTCCATATATTAAAAAGTCATAAAGGACATGTACTTTAATGTGAAATCATGATGCAAGATCAAAATCACATCATACTGGACAACCAGAACATGAATCTTTTGTCACGCGACCAACACCTTGTGACTTCTTTGCGCACACTAAAATATCCACACATTGTGTTGTATACTTTCCCTTGGAAGCTGATTCTTGTATGTGGGAAACGTAAGAATTACATACTCTTAACTGTTCTGCCCTGCCTTAAGTCCATCTATAAATGCAAGTTCATTTTTGCAAAAGGGCTTACTCACCATAAATATATTTCCACAGCCCGCTCTGGAAGCGCTGTTGCCTGCATCTACAACTGACAAAGCAGCCAAGAAGGAAATCTGACTGCCACCCCAGGAACAGGCACTTAATGAATGCTACATCATAATTAAATACAGAAGATACAATGCAAGTCCAACACTGATCTTCTTCCTTCACGCCAGCAGCAGCAAGGTCTCTTTTTCACTACTTGTATTACTTCTCTGTCCTGCACTAATACAATTCTTAAGAACTAGTCTAGTACCAAACATCTTCGCTCCCTCAAATGTGCACTTTGAAGGCGTGCTATACATTTTAAGTGCACTGGCAAGTAATTACCTGTGTGTAACTCATGACCCTTTTGATTCAGTTGAAGTTCTTCCACAATTTGCAGCAACCTCGTAATTGTAACACTCCCATGAGAAAAAAAATCCAGGAAAGTCCCAGTACTCAAGTTTTCTCCTTTTCCTTCAAGTCTCATTTTGGCAGTCTCTTTGCTCTGAAGCAAACTACTCACATACCGGCTCCTTTTTTTTTTTTGTTCCACTTCTTTCTCTATTTCAAGGCACACCCAGACCTGCATTAAGCAGTTACATTTTTCTGCTGTTGGCTTAACACTCTAGTTTTGTAGCACGTGCATCTGATCCCATTCTATTCACCTCAACTCAGCACATGACAACAACAGCTGTGCTTGTTCCTTAAGCAGCTTCTGTCATTTCTCCCCCACTGCTCCTTCAGTTTGCAACACCACACGGTGACATATATTAAACATATGAGTTCAGCAACTCTGTAAACCCAAATGCTCCCCAGATTATTAACTTTTATGGAACACCATACACTTTCTGAAGGCTTAGCCACAAGCCAATAAAGTCTGCTAGAGCTGACATACCCGGGTTGTTCTCAAACCCAAGTTCACAGGAATTGCACCTCTTGGCTAGCTGCATATTACTGCTAGAGCCTCTTCCGCTCGACAGACATTGCTACAGCTGTTTAAAGAGCTGAATTATACTGGAATACTTAAATACTCATTGCAGAAGCGGTGCACTAGCAAGTCAACAGTACTCTCTGAACTTCTGTAAGAGGTTCCTTACCCAGAAAACACACTATTTTGTTACTAGCTCAGTAGTCAATCTGAAAGACTCTTGCAGAGAGAAGCAGTAGGACGGATTGATTGACCATCAGTTAATATTTTATTCAGTAACAGCTGCTGTAGCTACCACATTCAGTCTCCCCCTCAACCAACCCTATATTTTTCAGAGGCTTTAGATTTGACCAAATTGAATGCACGCACTAAAGAAAACAAAACAGTTGCTTACCAGCTGGAGACACATGAGGACAACTGCTCATTTTCAAGAGTTTGAGCGTGTCACTGTTGTTAGCCACTAGCACTTTGAGAGAGGGATCATCTACTGGTGTGTCATCAATCTTAAGTGAAGAGAGTGACTTGGAGTTTACGAACACCACTGTCAGTGCAGAAATAAAGTGAGACTGGAAAAGAAAGTTTAAATGAAACACTGGTATCTGAAACAAATCTCAATGGTTTTGTGCTGTATGCAGGTGTATACAGTGTCCTTTGACTTACTCTTGTTATCTGCTGAAAAAGCCTTATTTTCATCTGATATCACAATCAAAAATAGTACACATTTTTTAGTAAAGAGAAGAAGAATAATAATTTTTGCTGTCAGATTAAGTATTTGGCAAACCAGAATGTCTAACATTAAACTGAGAAAAACTGAGAAACTGACCCAGGACAATCCACTATGTAAACTTAAAGCTATAGAAAGACCACAACCAAAGATAGAGCATAGAAGCTCTAACTTTGAGGATAATTTAAAATTGGTGCTCTTAAAGCAGCATCTTCTAGAGTAAAAATTCCCACGTGCATGAGTTAGGCTGCATTGGTGAGATGCAATCAAGTGTGGAAAGCCTGTACCGTTACGTGTGCCCAAAGGCAAATGGTACCACTGGCTGGCAGAGCATGTAGGGTAGGAATGAATCTATCCTAGAAAGCTGGCTGGAGTGGTTCACAGCCAAGGAACAGATGATCAATTATTTATACTACTTAACCAGTCATTAGTAGAGGTCCAGTGCTCAAGGTCCTGAGCAGTTCTGGGTAACAACTGAAAGTCACCAGTAAAGAAAGACAGCCCAGAATGCCTTAACTTGAAAAACCACTGAAAAAGGAGCAGATTTCTGGTATGAAGTAAGTGAATAATTAGCTTATAATCATGATTTCCTACAAGACTTACTGAAGATCTACAAAAAATACATCTCCAATGCATTGTGTTAACTATTCCATAAATGTACCCGTCACATTGATTTTTCAGTACTGTTTCAGGATTGCTCATGCGGCTCAGACTGAATACAGTTACGTGGAAAGGCTTGGCAATGGTACTTGCTCATTCTGATACAGTGTGCTTGTTACGTTTAGAACAGGAATTAATATTTTCAAATTAACATAAACTGGCAAGATCAGTTCATGTATATGAAAACTGAATGTTCAAACCAGAAGCAGGAGGCTTTAGGCACCACTCCAAAGTACACTGAGAGCACTCTAATTATGTATGTTACAGATTGAAGAGGAAAAGGTGCTTATTAATATTTTCACCTTGCATACAGAAAGTGCTGGTACTGTGTTTTATACTCTCTAAATCTAGAATGTAACCCCCTCTAAGATGGATACTGAACAGAAGGGTAAAGAAAAATCAAATGCTCTCAAAGAAATCAGTTCATCTGAAACGACAGTTTGAAGGCAGGCAATAGTTCTTCACACCGTAAACATCAAAAGGCAAATTATTCTCAAGAGCTGATTCAGACTATCTTGATTATATTTTTAGAAGGAACACGTGAACCTATTAGTAATGAAAAGCAAGTCTGTATTTTAGAAGCACTGACACTTCATAAGACCACAGCATGAATGACTACTACTGATTTAGCTTGTGGAACAGGACTCAAGGGAAAAACATGAAAGAGCTGAAGTAGCATTCAGATTAAGAATAAAGTATGCAAGAGCTGAATGCACAAAATATTGTTAAACACATTAAGACTGCATTTTTCTCACTACATTTAGGTAGTCTAATGGTCACATCTCAAAGCACACTGAAAGAAAAAGGGTACGAAAATCAAAGATCTGAAAAACCCCTTTGAAAATTAAAGATTAAAAATACATATTCAGGAGAAGTACATGACACGGCTGTGATCGCTGACAAGGATAATAATTGATAATCCTTCTGCAGCTAACCTTGCTTAAACCCTATATCCTACTTCCTTTCCCGAGGTTGTCCCTACCTCTTCCTTGTCCTTGTTGCCATCAGCAATGACATCATCCTTATCCAGCTAACAGCTTAGTCGTAACTGGCTCTTGACATACACACGGGCTAGATTCAAGAATTCAGGCTGACAGACATCCAAGATGTTCTTGCATAGAACAAACAGCCCAGGTTACCACAACTGCTCCTCAGCACCAGCATCCTTCTACTTCACTATCAGAACTTCTTGTTTAGAAGCATATACAGAGAGGGTTGTTGGTTGGTTGGTTTTGTTTTGTTTTTTTTTTGACTTCTAGATAAGGAGCTTTCTAATGCAGTCTAGTTTTTGGTAAGCAAACTAGGTAAAAAAAATATATTTGACAGATTTCAGAGATATAGAGCACTCTGCCTCTGAATCCAGCACTTCACTATGTGACATCAAGTACTGAAGTGGTATGAACGTAAAAAAATATACTTATCAATGTCTGTAATTGCTACAGCAAGTTCACATGGACTAAACTCTACCTCTTACATTATGGTCATCTCCTCAAAAGTCCTCTAGCCTTCCTTCCAACATGCTGCCCAATATTACATTCAAGCCAAGAGACAGGAATACTTACAAGAACAAGACCTGAATTAGCTTCTCATGTGATGCAGAGAATGAGTGGAACTTCAGTTCTCCATCTTAGTAGATCACCTCAGTCCTTCCCGTTAGTATGGCCCAATAATACATTTTTCTTTGCCAAAGGCGCATTCTTAACAGAGCTTTTCATAATACTATATGAATCATTGCAGTATTTTTCTATAGACATTTACATGCATTAAAATACCTTTGGTAAATCCATGAAGCTTGGCCGGGCCGTTGAAATTAGTCCAAGTGTTTTAAGAGAGCAATTCACAAGCTGTGATAAAATATCACAAGCTGCTTCCGCAGATTCCTTGCTGCTGTCCACCTTAAGACAAAAGTAAATGTACTGAATCAGAAAACACTGCATCAAAATATAACCACTACTGAAATAAAGTCACTCTGTTTTCCATGTTTTTTTCCACTTTATTTTCTGTCATATGATGACAAAAAAATGCACTGGAATCTCACCAACGTCCTCTTTTATTTTTCTCTAGAAGACACACATCAAAAATCCAAAGATAATTTACTATCAATTTAGCATACTCTTAAGTACTCTGGTAAAACTTAGCATGCTGAGGGATCAACTACACAGTCTGTTCCAAGCATTTAATCCATATCAAATATGAAATATGTGAAGTTTCTTTTGGCTCCGGAGCCTATCACTGTTTCTTTCCTTATCAAAAGATGGGAATACTGTGTAAGAAAGCCCCGTGCTTCCTTTTTGGTGACTCAGCTCAAAAAAGAGTTTCTGGAGATTTAAATACACTATTATTTGAAGCTGTATGGTTAGGTTTCCACCATTAGTGCCACAACAGATATGCAAGGGATACTCTGTAAAGCTTGTTACAAAATTTAATCACTTTATGTGCTTCCAGTCAATTTTCCCCAACACTGAGATATGCTTCCAGAATAGCCTCTTCTATGCAAAACTCACGACAACTTTGTAAGCCTACAGAACAGCAGAAAGCATGACCACAAGATCAATTTTAAGCCTAGCACAGGCCATGCTAGCTTGCCAGCAACCGATTGAAGTCTGATGAACATTCATGTTCCATTTGAATAGAAGATGAAAAGCCTCAAACACCTGCAAGCCTTGTGATAGCCAGTTTATGTCTAGTTACAGGCTTCTGCCAGACTCTGCACCACTGATCACAACTCTGAGCTTTGTCAGTCAGCTAGTTCACAATTCACCTCACTGTCCGATTATCTATGCCCGCCACTGCCTAAGCTTATCTACAAGGATGTTATGAGAGACAGTATCAAATGTCTTGCTGAAGTCAAAGTACACAACATCCACTCCTCTCCCATCATCTATCCAGCTGGTCAGGACAACACAGAAAGCTACCTGATTGGTCAAGCATGATCACCTCTTGGTGAATCTGTGTTGACTACTCCTGATAACCATCTTTTATTTCACTTGCTTGAAGATATGAAATCCAGAATAAGCTGTTCCATCACCTTCCTAAGGATGGAGGTGAGGCTGACTAGCCTACAGTTGCCCAAGTCCTCCTTGCTCTTTTGAAGGCTGGAGTGACATTGGCTTTCCTCCAGTCCTCAGGAACCTCTCCTGTTCTCCATGACCTTTCATGGATGACAGAGAGCAACTTGGCTATCGCTTCTGCCTGCTCCCTCTCAGCACTCACGGGTACAGCCCACAACTGGCTTAGCCTGGAGAAGAGAAGGCTGAGGGGAGACCTTATCACTCCCTACAACTACCTGAAAGGAGGCTGTGGTGAAGTGGGGGTAAGCCTCTTCTCCCAGATAACTAGTGATAGGACAAGAAGGAATGGCCTCAAGCTGCACCAGTGGAGGTTAAAATTGGAAATCGGGAACAATTTCTTATCCAAAGGAGTGGTTACGCATTGGAACAGGTTGCCTAGGGAAGCAGTGGTATCACCATCTCTGGAAGTGTTTAAGGAAAGGGTAGATAAAGTACTCAGAGATATGGTTTAGTGGGCAATACTGGTAGTAGGTGAACAGTCTAGATGACCTGAGCCGTCTTTTCCAACCTTGGATTGAGCAGATCCTCAATCAAGTTTTCCTTTCCTCAGACTCTCTCTCTTACCTCCAGGCTCTGGGAGGGACAGTCTTAGAGTTACTGAATGCCTTCTTTGCTTCAGTCATTTCTGCTACCTTCTCAGTGTCCTCCACTACCAAGGCACCCACATCTCACTCAGCAGCACACCAAAACTTTTCCTAGCCTTCTTTTTGCTACTGACACTTAACGAAGCCTTTCTTGTTGTCCAGCATACTGAACCTGACAAGCAAGTCTTCCAGACTGAATACTGCCATATTCACTCTTTAATAACTGACAAGCTTCATCACAAAGACCACATCGTAAGTATGCCAATTACTAATCATAGAATCATAGAATGGCTTGGGTTGAAAAGGACCTCAAAGATCATCGAGTCTCAACCCCCCTGCCAAGTGCAGGGTCGCCAACCACTAGACCAGGCTGCCCAGAGCCACGTTGGTTAATTAGATGAGCCACCAAGGCTATCTCAAGTATCAGAGATAATTCCTAGGAACATTCCTAATAAAGTAAAAGAAATGAACAA
This sequence comes from Numida meleagris, assembly GCF_002078875.1. Taxonomy (NCBI): domain Eukaryota; kingdom Metazoa; phylum Chordata; class Aves; order Galliformes; family Numididae; genus Numida; species Numida meleagris. The sequence continues at coordinate 152,493,428 of NC_034409.1, read as the reverse complement.
AATTCAACCTGCATCCATTTTAAGAAAGTTAATATCAAAAAAAGCCGATAAAATACCCTACCTTGAAGCTTACATACTGCAGGTGATTGGAATGCCTCTTTATTATTTGCTTGATTAGTTCAGGATGTGTAGCCCTCAAGTAAGATGTAGCCGGCTGATTCAGTTCAAACTCAAAACACCTCCAGAGATCAGGCATATGAAACACCTGGTTCCAGCTTCGGCAGACCTGGGATGCGTGAGCACGATCCAAAAGGGGCAAGTACTGAAATACCTGCAGGATAATGTCTTGGAGCAAGTTACCCCAGTCAGGACTCTGCACAACTGTGGCTTTGTCATCTACACTCTTGTGCCTCTTGGATTCTTTCTCTGCTGTCTCTTCAGATGAACTGTTGTTGGCCTCATTAGTCTTCCTTCCTCGTTTCATTCTATAAAGATAAGTACAAATGTTATACTTCGACCCCAGTGACCTCATTTGTACAAACAATACCTTACGTTACACATGAAAGATGACAAAACCGCCATTACGTACATCTGAAATTTAGCATCAGGTTTTGATCAGTGTGTTCTTCTGTAGATGCCAGCTTAAAACTGAACTTAGCACCCAGTCATTTATTTTTAAAAGCCTGCACGTGATGCATACCACATTCTAAAGGACTATGAACGATGCCTCAAATTAAGCTACTATACCCTTATTTCAAGCCTCTAAAAAGCTAAGAGAGTCTGGGGGCAAGGTAGGCTTGATATGCATAAAGACCTCTGCCCTCTCATGATTTCTGCACTTCACACAGTGAAATCATTCTGGTTTAGTGTTTAAGTGCAAGTGTAAACATAAAATCATTACACATTGTGATTAACCAATGTGCCATTCACTTTCTCCCCACCACATCTCTCAACAGGATGAGGGTGAGAACTGGGGGAATGGGAGAGAGTAAAAGTACAAGAACGAATACACTGAGATAAAGATAGTTTAATAAGAAAGGGGGAAAGCAGAAGAAAGTAAGAAATAATACACGTAATGCAGAACACAGTTACTTGCCACTCACTGACGTATGCCCAGCCATGCCCTAAGTAACAGCCCCCCCCCCCCCCAGCCAACTCCCCCAGTTTATTGTTCTGCATGGCACCCTAAGGCATGGAACTTCAAATGAAGTTTGAAGGATGCCTGTCCAGTTCACTTGCTACCTGGACAATTAACTTTCTATGCTATGAACTGCAACCAAGTAAACATTTAGAAGTCTTTTAAAAAGAAAAATGTTTAACATCCAACACGTCACAGATTGCTTTCCCAAACTGAGTATCTCCTCGAATATCTGTGAAACACCTAAATTGCACCTCCTACTCACAAGATAACAGCGAGCTATCAATTGAGGTCTGAAGCTATAAAATGCTGCGCTCAAATCTGAACACAGTCATGAAAGACTGATGAACGCCATTTGTCTCCTGATTCCCTAATCCCACTGGCACTGGGGGCAATCACAAGATCACAGGAGAACAAAAGTCTCCTCTCACTTGCTGAGAACTGCTTACTGTGATCCACACCCAGGCCAAGTATCGCTGCTGCGGTGAAAGCTCTCCTCCTGAGAAAGAGCTCTGCTGCTGAGCTGCTGCCTTCACTTGCACAAAATGGTTAGCAGAAAAACTGAATACAGCAGCATATTGTCTGCGACTAATGGAAAGATGAAGGAACTCTATCTTGCTACTGAAAATTGAATAGTTGAAGTATCTAAGCAATGTGCTAATTAAGCCAGTAAACTCACAGGAGATCCATCATGCTAACGTTTAAAGTAAAGGCTAAGCATAGCACAAAATTGTTATCCGCAATAAGCTTGTTTGAAATGCGGTATTTCTTAAAACGTCACATTGAAGAGATGCTCCAGATAACTGCATTCCAATGAGCAATTACCATACAGAAGTTATTCAGGTGCTAAATTTGGGACAGCATGCTTGATGCCTTTTAAATCTTTCCAAATCCACTTCTTGCTTGTCTGTAAGAACTACAGAAGGTAAAAGTTAGACATACAATCACAGAATGGCTTGAGTTGGAAAGGGACCTCAAGGATCATCAAGCTCCAACCCCCCTGCAACAGGTAGGGCCGCCAACCTCCACATCTAATACTAGACCAGGCTGCCCAGGGCCCCATCCAACCTGGCCTTGAACACCTCCAGGGATGGGGCATCTACAACTTCTTTGGGCAGCCTGTTCCAGCACCTCACCACTCTCTTGGTAAAGAACTTCCCCCTGACACCCAACCTAAATCTTTCCTCCCTCAACTTAAAACCATTTCCCCTTGTCCTGCCATTATCTACCCCTGTAAAGAATTGATACCCCTCCTGTCTGTAGGCTCCACTTAGGTACTGGAAGGCTGCAATGAGGTAACCCCGCAGCCTTCTCTTTTCCAGGCTGAACCCAGCTCCCTCAGCCTGTCAGTAGCTCTCCACATCTTCTTTTACAGAGACTGCCTTATCTTTTGATGGTAAGCTAATACAGGTGCACACGTTTCTTAGTCAGCATGCTACTTTTACCATAGCTTCAGAGGGTCAAACTCTGCAGTTACTCCCCCATCACATTTAGAGACCACTGTGCAGGTACAGTACCACATTTACTAAGTGATCTTTCCAAAGACACAAGCAGTACATCTGGCACTTTTCTAGAGAACTGACCAGGAATGAACTGCTACTGTCAGAACCTTTCCACTTGGAAAGAACTCTGGGATGCAACTGCCAGAAGCAGACAGGTCACTAACAGCCAACTTACAAGCTGCACCTCAGAGCTCACCGACCAGCTTGGATGAGATCTAAACAGTTAACATACACTCGTTACAGTTCAAAACACACTCAAGAAGCTGCAGGGTACTATGTGAAGTTTCTACAGATAGCCAGAAAGTAAGGAGATAACATGGTCATCACTAAAGCTGCAGCAATGATCAACTTCAGGTTACAACCTTTCAAGAAGGTACATGTTCTAAGTGCACAGTTAACAAGTAGGGGATGGAAAGAGACACCTGCAGACAACTTTTTTGTTGCTGACATCTCAGATGCTCCTGTAACTAAAAGAATCACAGAGTTCTTTATGCTGGAAGGCACCTTTGAAGGTCATCTAGTCAAACTCCCCTGCAATGAACAAGGACACCTACAGCTCCAGCAGGCTGCTCAGAGCCCCATCCAGCCTGATCTTGGATGTCTTCAAGGACAGGACTTCTACGACCTCTCTGAGCAACCTGTTCCAGGGCATTTTTCTCTGAAGTTCTAAAGAAAAAGCCCATTAAGAGAGTAAACTTTTCTAAAAAATTATTGCAAGAACAGGAAAATGAAACTGGCAGCTACGTTGTCTTTCATTTATGCATCCAGTAGTCCAAGGAGTTGGCTGAATTTTGACTCCAAGGCCAAGAGAAATAACTAAGTTCAGTGAGTAAAGTACTGATGCAAGATTTCACATGGGCGTTAGTGTTTCTGTACGCTAATTGCTTGTACTAATTATCAGCATTTGTATCTCGCTGGTTTTCAATCAGTGACCGTTTAACCCTTCCTTCAACATGTGAGCCATCACTCTTCCTTTCAGCTCATTCCCAGGACGTACACCCGACCTGTTTTCCCTAACTTCTGCTACAACTATCACAGATTTTAAAGCAAAGTCGCTGACAGAAGTGAAAAAAAAACAACAAAAAAACACAGAAAGGCAGACAGACAAACAACAAGCTCTACCAAACTACAGAGGTGCAATATCCGGATGCACGACTCCTTGAGGTTCTCCAGACAAACCTCAACGCATCACAGCAGTTTGTTGCCGAGTCTGGCAGCCACCGACGGGCAGGAGGAGCAGAGCACACGCTTAACGCCGTTGGTAACACTAAGCAAGGCGCAGACAAAACATAATGGCAGTCATTAAAAAAAAAAAAACTGCGCACGGCTCCGATTTTGTATCGCTGCCCACAGCCCCAGCTGCCGTGACACCTCCAGTACCCGGTACCGCTACTCCCACGGCCGCCGCCGCCCCCAGGGCCCGGCCCCGGGCTCCGCACCCCTCACCTGGCGGCTCCCTGCTGCGCCTCACGTCAACCGGGGCTCGGGCCGCGCTGCCGCCTCCGCTCCGACCACATGAGCCCCTCCACCGCAGCCGACCCCGGCGCCTCCTTCGCCCGGCGGCACGTCCCGCCCGCCTCGCCTCACCGCTCCGCTCCCTCCCTTCCCTCTCTGTTTACTTCGCGGCAGCGGAAGCGACGCAAGCCCAACCAAAATGGCGGCGGCGCGCTGCGTAACGCCGCGCCCCCTCCCGCCCCCGGGCGCCGAGAGGCGGGGCTGCCTGTAACGGCCGCCCGCTGCCGTTAGGCTGGTGGGGCAGTGGGTGGCTGTGCTCTGCGCGTAGGGAGTGGAGGAGGGAAGCCCTGAGAAGATAGCGAGGGCAACGCTGTGGAGGAGCTGGGTCTTCTCAGACCCGAATCTATCCGTAATTTGAAAGCCCGATGTCAGGCTAGCCTTTGGGATTAATGTAATGGGGGAAGCTGATTTGCTGGAAAGGAGCTCTGCGGAGAGGAATCTGAATGTTCTGGTGGACAGCGGGTTGCCCGTGAGCCAGCAGTGTGCCCTTGTGTCCAAGAGGCCAATGTTATCCTGGGGTGCATTAAACAGCATGGCCAGCAGGTCGAGGGAGGTGATCGTTCCCCTCTGCTGTGCCCTGGTGAGGCCGCATCTGGAGTACTGTGTCCAGCTCTGGGCTCCGCCGTTCAAGAAAGACAGCGAACTTCTTTGTGGCCTTCTGCTGAATTCTCTAAATGCTTAGGGGCCAGTAGCATCTCTCTTATGAGGAAAGGCTGAAAGACCTGGAACTGTTCAGCCTGGAGAAGAAAGACTGAAGGGTGTTCTGATCAATGCTTATAAATATCTGAAGGATGGGAGTCAAGTGGATGGGGTCAGTCTCTTTTCAGCGGTGCCCAGCAACAGAACCAAGGACAACAAGTAATCACTGGAACGCAGGAAGTTCCATCTGAACATGAGGAAAAACTTCTTTATTGTGATGGGGGCCAGAGCACTGGAACAAGCTGCCCAGGGAGGCTGTGGAGTCTCCTTCTCTAGAGATATTAAAAACCTACCTGGACGGTTTCCTGTATAACCTACTGTAGGGCACCTGCTTTAGCGGGAGGTTGAACTCAATGCTCTCCAGAGGCCCGTTCCAGCCCCTACAATTCTGTGAAGCAAATATCAGCGGGTCCAGCAGTGCTCAGAATGAAGGTCTTGGGCTATTGCCAAGAAGACAAAGTGATGTAAAGTGATGACAGCTCTCCTTGGCTGTGAATGTTGGTATGTTTCCCCTGCAAATGTGTTGCATTGCATACAGCAGATTATTCGGTCTTTTAAGTGGCTGAAATTTTAAAGTTGAGATTACCAAAGCATACAGAACTGTGAAATGGTTTCCACTCAATCCTGATTTCCCGCTTTCTTAAAAATAGCTGGATGTGGCCCAATGATTTCCTCGTCTTGAAATGGTGTTGACACAGTGTAGCAGTTCTTCAGTGATCTCTGAGATGTCAGTGTCCCTCAGTTCCGCATGAAACACCTCACATAAAAACATATCTACGGCTTTGCTTACATGCTTAAAGGTGATTAACAGTAAGCTTGATTGGCTTGTTTCCTTTACTTTTGGTCTAGTTCCTTGAGATTATTGGTGGGAGAAAAATTACTTGTATACAAACAGCAATGTTTTCCCGTGAGAAACGGTCATTTTAATATTGAAATTATATAATAGAATAATCACTTTTCTCAAACTCAAGATGTCCTGAGAGGTTTACTGTAGCTCAGGCATTATGATTCTGCGTGTATTTGTCTAAGTCTCGGTATCCTCCAGCCTTCAGCTTTTCAGGAAGACTGGGTTGAGAGCTGAGTTATCTCCTTTAGCATTAATGAGCAACTCAGTTATGCTTGTAATAGCATATAACAGCTATGTGACTGCTGTGATGAAGTTCTGATGTCTGCAGAAAAAAGAAACGGAATGTCTTTTGCAAAAAATATATTTTTGAGGTCTGTATAGAAGACTCAGGTGATGTAACAGGGCTGCAATTTCAGTATTTTGAGGTAACATTATTTTATAACCCGTAATACACCGTGTGTATGTATGATGACATACTGAGGGAGACCTACTGCACTGCTTTGCAGTTTTATTTTACTTCCTGATTCTCAGAATTGAAAATAGTTTGCTTCAGTTCCTGTGCCCTTATTTCCTTTTCTGTAATTGCTTATGTTTGTTTTAGGCACACTGCACGCAGGAGGAGAAGAGCACATGTGCAGAAGGAACACTGTGCATCTCACTAGTTGGTGGCATAGCAGCCAGAATCAGCACGAAACGCAGCTGCAGCTCTGTATGAAGCCGAGTCAGGTGCAGGATATGGTGGAAAACACTGCCAACAGTGTCTGTAGTGTCCACTGGCAAAGCATGAGAACAGGGGAGCTTGCCAGGATTGAATAAAAGAAAACCTATGAGCAGCTGGTGGTTTGGGCATCTTCTTCTGGCACCTGGTGAGCACCTCAGGGCTGGCTCTAGGCAAAGCCATGTTGTTTGTAGAGCTCTTGGACTCTGAGGTAGCTGGAGCTGAGATAGGTGGCAGCAGGTAAAGAAAGACCTAGGTAACAAAGACTCAAAGACAGCATTCACAGGTCTCTGCGCTGGTCTGTGAAAGAATTGTGAGGCATTCTGGAAACACTGCTGGTGACTGTGGCTGAGAAGTGCTGTGAGCAGAAATGGGTTATGAAGGAACTTCTGAAAGGGTGCCTCACCCAGCTTTGAATATTGAGTTGCATATAGTACAGCTGGTCTTGACCTAGGATTTCCAAGGTGTCCCATCAACATTATCTTGAACAATTTTAACCTTCCTGAATGTCTCTGTGGTGACTGGGACATAGTGTCAGACAATATAGTTCAGACAATACTATCTTTTGACAATTCTTCAGATTTGACATCTTCTGGACTTGCAGCTTCATTTGCTACATGATTGCCAGCTCTGACTGTGCATCCTGAAGCTTTAGTTCTTGGAAACCTTTAGCAGATGTGTCTTTATTATGTGGTTTGTTTGCCTTATGATTTAATTAACAAAAGGTGAGATTTTGAGAAAGGAGTATTTTACACAGAATAGAGCAGCTCTGCTAAAGGGCTCTCAATTCTTCAGATTTGACAATGGGAACTCTGCTCAGGGTTTCCCTGCTTAGCAAGGGGTTGGACATCCAGTTTCTGCTGAACTCAACCATTCTGTGATTCTGTGAAGTTTCTGTCTTTCTGGTTGGAGAGTTTCTCACAGCAGAGATTTCAAGCTGCCATCACTATCATCATGTGAAGATGAGGAGCAGTCCACAGATCTCCTTCCATAAAAGCTGAGAACGATCTCTGAAAACAGCCTGGATTCTGACAGGAGGTCTCACCACATCAGGCTGAGATGGTACAAGTACACTTTTTGCTGTTTCAGCTAACAGACTGCCTATGGCAACTGATAAAGCCTGCAGCGGTATTGCAACAGTGAGATCTTGGCTGTAGGTGCTGTACCTTTTACCACTGAAAGTCTCTTTTTTATTGATTCTTTGGCTGTACTGAAGTAGCTCTGAAAAAGTTGGGCATTAGCTGTGATCCAGCCTAACAAGCCTGGCTGTTAGGACAGATTTGCATCTGGCTAGGAAAAAAATGCAGAGGTGAAAATCGTGGAGCTGGAAGAGAGTTAGATCAGAATAAAGTAGACCAGATCCAGCTATTATGAGGGTACAGTGTGAGGCTTGCAAGAAGGACGTGGGTAGTCCATTCCAATTTAATGAAGATACAAGTTGTGGAAAATATGGAGAGACTCATGGGATGTGGCTCGTGCACCTGGTCTGAGTTACTGCCTTATTCCTCAGTAGACTGCTGAAAAATACAGGAAAGCCAAGCTTGTTTTTCATTGATGCCAAATGTTTTCCAGCGATGGATATCATTAGAGAAGATTCCCTTTTTATTTTAGTATGTCCAGAAGGTTTTTCTAGGAGGCAGGAAGCGTTTACGCTGTTAGAATACAGCACTAGGGACTGCCAAAATAAGTATACGCTATCTGTCACGCTCACAAAAAAGCCAAATAGAACAGGAGCTGAAAATCACCCTTTTTTAAAAAGGAGCCAGCTGCTGGGGAAATGGTCCTTAAAACAGAGGGTCTCAACCTAAGTCTTGCACACAGGACCTTCTGATGCTGCTCATGGACAGAAAAATAAGCTAGAACTAGGGATGAGTGAGAGCAAGACGGAGTGTTGCCTGCAGCAGGTTGATTTCTTGGTATTGTTGCTCGTGCTGCAGTAAGAGCTGGGGTGAATTGCTGTAACAGGTTCCTCAGAACTCTCCGTCTGGATATTTCTATTGCTAGAGTCTCTGGTGGTTCTTGGCAGATGGATAGCTCGAATGGCTGCTTCTTCATCAGGAAAAGCTGGGTCACTCTTCTGTGTTTTGTAGGATTACACAGTACAATTTTCATCTCTGATGCTGGAATATCCCAGCCTTGCTTTGGTTCAGTTCAGTTCAGTGCAGATGGGCTGAGTGTGGTGAACCATGCCAGTGACAGCACAGATGGGAGGTGAGCGTTTCCATGGCACGAGCCATGGATCACTGGCTGAGAACAGTACTTGAGGCTTCTGGAAGGGGATAGTGCTGGGTCAGGCTGACCTGACACACTACCAATAGAGCAGCTTTCTGTTTTACAGCAGTTCTCTTTCCCGTGGGTCTCCCTGAAAAGCAGTTTAGCTGTCTCTGACTGGAGGTGAGGAGTTAACATGATTAACGAGATAGCAGTTGTAAAATTAAAATCCCAAACAGGTTTGTTGCTAAGAGGGGGCTGGCATTTGTGTTAGGTTTGAATGCCTTGGTAACTAGGCAGTGAAAGAGTGTACCTTGGCTCCTGCATGGACACCCTAGTGTAGTTTTTCAAATGTGGGTCCAGGACCCTAACTCCTGTATCCCAGCACTGGGTGTAAAACACAGATACTGTTCACCAATTCCTTGCATTGTGCTGGAAGAAGAGATCCGGTGTCCCACTAGTAGACACCTATTGATGGGAAACATTAAATTCAGACAGCATTAAGGCACCTGAGACTTTCCAGAATACATAGTTTGCCTGGTGGGAGGGATGTGGTTATGCCCTGCCTCCGTCAGGAGGGAAATAAAGATGGATGGCCCCAGGCTATATGGCACTGCACTGGCAGTATGGGAAAACCCAAAGCTGTGGAGGTAGTGATGATAGCTTTAACAGTTACAACAGCTTGAACTGGGATGTTGTTGCTCAAATCTTGTTTGTATGGGGAAAATGGGAACAGAGATGGATGCACATGGAATGCATCATTTTATGTTACACGCACTACAAAAAAAAACCTGTGGGGAAAAGTTGCATTTACCCCGTACATGGGGTCATCTCTGTTGGTGTTACTGATCCTTGGCAGAGTCCACTGACAAAACCTGCCTCTGGGCAAATACTTCTAAAGGGCTGTCATTCAGGTTCACAGGTCACGTTTCTAAGCCTCTTTGAATCTGCAGGCATCCAGGCACAATACATCTCCCCATCATGGGGATAAGTATTGTCTGCATTGCAATGCCCGCCTTGTGAAGGCTGGTAAGCTGGGGAAAGCAGCACTGGAGAGAGCCAGGAATGTGGCTTGGTGGAATGGGACTCCTTTACAGGGCAGCTGACTGAGCAGAAAGGATAAGCTGCATGGGAGGGTGTACACAAAGGCACAACGTGCTGACTCAGAAATGAACCTTCAAAAGAGGAGGTGGAAACACTAGGTGCTGAGAGCTCCTGTGGATTAAGGATGCTGAAATGACTGGATCCATCCCTCAGGCAGCAGCCTCCTCCCATTCCAAAGAATAGTGCTTGCTCACTCAAGTAGCTGCAGTACTAGGTGCCAAGCTACAAGCAGGTAGCTGCATGAGGGATGCATGCAAAATGGAGGACATTTGGTGCAGGGGCACAGCCCTGACCGCCTCCTCTGGTGGAGCAGTAATGGGCTGCAGGTGTAGCTTGAGGCCCAGGGGCTACCTCCACCATTGCTGCCCCAGCTGGATGGAGACCCCGCAGGCTGGTTTGTTCCTCAGCCACCTGAAGGTCTGTAGGAGCAGACCTGGGCTGGTGATGTTACTGATGCCAGAACAAACCATGTGTTAGCTACTGGAGCTCTGAATAGGTGACTCACAAAGGCTAATTTCTCATACCAGTTTTGTCCTCCTTGTAGAGCCCTATTTATTGTCCAGTTTTACACATGGCTAGCTCATGGGGCCTGTGTAGAAAAGAAAATACAATACTTCAAGCTGAGCTTAAGGTTTTCCGTGACCAAACCCTGTGTTAGATACACGAGAAGAAACAGATGCATCCAAAGTACTCAAAGTACTCCGAAGACTTGTGCTCCAGACCCCTCACAGCTTTGTTGTCCTTCTCTGAACACGCTCCAGGCCGTGATGTCTTTCCTGTAGTGAGGAGCCCAAAACTGAACACAGCACTGGAGGTGCGGCCTCATCAGGGCTGAGTACAGGAGGATGATCACCTCCCTGCTCCTGCTGACTACAGGAGCAGCGCTATCTTGGGTGCCTCCTGAATCCCAGCGCACTGTAAGGACCGTGACTGTCAGGCCCTGCTGGTGACTGGTTAATTGCACTGTGTTAACTTCTACTGTAATTGGTGTGTGCTCAGGAAGTAGATACACCCGTGAAAGTTTAAGCTGTTGAATGAATGATGTAGTATAAACCAAGCTGTGGACTCGCCTTGGCTGCAGCAGACAGGGTGGTGCAAGCAAGAACAGAGAGATTCCATTGCACAGGCTGTGGAACAGCAGCTGACAGAAAAGCGTGTGAAACTGCTGGGAAGGTACACAGCCACCTCGCTGTGTGCTGAGCTGATTAGTGGCCTGCGCTGACATCTGGCTATAATCAGCAGCTGAGATTGGCGCAGGGGGAGAGGTGGTGACGTGAGCGTCTGGCACTGCGTAGGAGCGGAGCATCCAAGGTGCGGGTGTTGGCATGGGAGCTGAGCTCTGCCCAAGAGCCTGACCCTCACACCTGACTGTGCTGTGTCCCCGGGAGGAATCAAAGAGGGGCAGCAGTGTTAGGTGAAAACATTGCAACACTGCCTGTCCCTCACTCAGTCCTCTGTATACACTGAACGTGGCACGTTGTTTGGCATTCCTTTCCCCACTGTAATATCATTTTCATAAATTAGTTCTAATGTTATTCTAAAATGAAAGGCTGAAAATCGCAAAATTCAAGTTAATTTGTAACTGTGGTGCTATACTTGGAAATTTTCTAAAAATGCTCAGACTTGTCTACCCTCTGTAACGATTTCCATAATTTAGGGCTGTGGGGACCTGTATCAAGAGCTTATGCAGCAATCACATGGCCTGCCAGATCCTCACACCCTACAGGTAGGTGCAGCGCCCACTGAAGACAATGACTGAGAATAGATTGGGAGGGGCCAGCAGCGTTTAATCCCTAACACCTAATAAAAAGGCAGGACAGTAATAGGTTGCACTACATTCCATTTTAGTACTTCTCCTCATCTCCTATCTTCTTCATCAAAAGAACCCAGAGCCACTGGAACCAAGTGAAGGAAGATGAGGAAAGGTGGTGCACACATCTAAGCCAATTTTTGTTGTTGTTCTTGTTTGTTTTCTAAGTTAGGGAGTATGAGGCGAAAATACCCAGGGGTTATTCCTTCCCTGGGTAGAGCCAATAAATGGCTGATGGGTCTGCTCACAGCAGGCTCAGCTAACTGTACAGCATAATCTTAAGTTCACCTTACCCTTCCCTGCCTCTTAAAGAGCTCGCAGTTCTGCAAAGAACAAGGCTAGCTCAGCTCATCCTCTTCTGGAGAGTTAAATTTCACTGAGCACAAAGGCTCTGAATTTCTGGCTACCTCTTCTGTTTCCTGCCGGGAGTCTTGGCCACCACTTTTTGTGCTGCCACTTTATGGCACAGAGTAGAAAATAATGGAGGCATCTTAGAGAGGAAGGAGAGGCAGTGAGAGGAAAAGCTGAAAAACCCACTGTTCATAACCTCACCGGGGTAAAGGAAGAGGCTCCTAGAATGGAGAAACAGTCACCAGAAAGCAATGGAAGAAGAAAAAGGGCTTGTCTGTGGTGGAGGAGGACAGAAATAAGGACCTGAGAATCCTGGTGAAGAGCAGAAAAACAGTGACATGAGGGTTTGAGTATGGATGAGGGAATGAGGAGGGGCTGGGTTGTGATGGAAAATTTGATCTGAATAGTATGACATGGAGAGTCTTAATAAATACACTTCCACCTTCTGTCCTTGATATTCCACTCACTGTACTCTAATCACTGGTTTAATATCACTGGTACAACCCATCCAAATTTACTGCAATACATCTGAAACAACAGTTGTATTAATTCTGATAACCCCAAAGTACATTTCTTGTGTAATGAGTAGAAGGGTCCTTAAGAACTTCACTCTGCATCTTTCAGCTTTCATAGAATCATAGAATCACCAAGGTTGGAAAAGACCTCCAGGATCATCCAGTCCAACCGTCCACCTATCACCAATAGTTCCCACTAAACCACGTCCCTCAGTTCAACATCTAAACGTTTCATGAACACCTCCAGGGTCAGTGACTCCAACTCCTCCCTGGGCAGCCCATACCAGCGTCTGACCACTCGTCAGGAGAAGTTTTTCCTAATGTTCAACCTGAATCTTCCCTCGTGCAACTCGATGCCATTCCTTCTAGTCCTACCACTAGTTAAATCAGAGAAGAGGCCAACCTCCAGCTCACTACAACCTCCCTTCAGGGAATTATAGAGAGTGATAAGGTCTCCCCTGAGCCTCCTCCTCTCCAGACTGAACAATCCCAGCTCCCTCCGCCGCTCCTCATAAGGCCTGTGCTCCAGACCCCTCACCAGCTTCACTGCCCTTCTCTGAACACGCTCCAGTGCCTCAGTGTCTTTGCTGCAGCAAGGGGCCCAAAACTGGACACAGTACTCGAGGTGCAGCCTCACCAGTGCTGAGTACAGAGGGACAATGACTTCCCTGCACCTGCTAGCAACACTATTTCTGATACAAGCCAGGATGCCATTGGACTTCTTGGCCACCTGGGCATACTACTGGCTCATGCTCAGCCGAGCATTGACCAACACCCCCAGGTCCGTTTCCTCTACACAGTCTTCCAGCCACTCTGCCCCAAGCCTGTAGCGTTGCCTGGGGTTGTTGTGGCCAAAGTGCAGGACCTGGCACTTGGTCTCGTTGAACCTCATCCCACTGGCTTCACCCCAGCGATCCAGCCTGTCCAGATCCCTCTGTAGGGCCTTGCTAACCACAAGCAGATCGGCAATTCTGGCCAACTTGGTGTCATCTGCAAACTTAGTGAGGGTGCTCTCAATGCCCACATCCAGGTCATCAATAAAGATATTGAAGAGGACAGGCCCCAGCACCGACCCCTGGGGAATACCACTCGTGACCTCATCTACCATTCTGAAGTGACTCAGGCTGTCCAACAGGAGTTCATTGGTTGTAGGAACAGGATTATACAATACTGAGTAATCAATGTATATTTTCAACTAAAGACACTTAGTCTTCTTAAGGTCCATAGCAGTTCTCTGAAAATATCCAGCAATGTTTAAAGATGACTATCAGAACTCAGGGCACAATGTCTACCCTTCACCTCTCAGAAAGTGTTTTCACACAAGACTAGAGAAAAGGCTGATGATGTATTTACAAAAAAAACCCATCAAAGTCAGTAAGACATTAACCAGCCAACACAGAGCCACAAAGGCAGAAGAACAATTCAAACACACAGACCTTTTATATTCTTCGTATTCTGACACCCTCCCAAAAAATCTGCCTTGTGCTGAACGCTGTGATGTCCAGGCTCTGAAACACTGCTTCTACTTCAGACTGTAGAGGTGGTTGTGATGACTTAACCTAACCCTAAAGACACACATTTTAGTCATCTACATCTGAGCTATCCAGGTGGCAACTCTCTTACGCTGAGATGGAATGAACCATATCCTAGAAGTGCCCGTTCTTTTTAGGAGAACCCGCTGAAGTAAATATGAGGAAAAAAACCCTCATTTTAGAAAATGGTTCTGAAAATTAAGACTTACGCATTTGTTAGACTTTCACTGTATAAAAATGTACAGTGGCTTTATTGACATGTACATTCCATTATGTTTACAGCTGCGAGATATGAGGCACACTCAGTATTGCACTTCATTAAAATTTCAGGCTCAAACATAACCCAGAAGTTTAAATGAAACTGCTGTTGTAACTTAATAATTCTTATACAGGACAAACATTGATACCTTTATATACAGCGTGATACTTGTTACATTTATGCCTTCCTAACACAATTTTTTTTTTAATAACAGTCGAGGAAATAAACCAGAATATTCTTCTTTCCCATCCCCACTTGTGATGCGTTACAATTGTACAAGATTACAAAAAGTCAGTATACAATAATCAATATTTTTTTTTTCTTTCTCCTGAAAGCCAGCATCATTCATAGTCCACAGACACACAGATCCTTTAATAGCAATTATTTATTTGTAAATGTTCAATGTTTCCTAGCCGATGACTGTAATGGCCACATGCAAACACCTCACAAATTTTGATGTCTCGGTTCAAAAAAATGTCAATTTCTCACAGCAAGAATTATGTACATGGTTTTGGCATTCTTCTTGCACTGCAAATTGTTCCTTTTACCTGGGTTATGAAATGGTCCCATCCTCATCCCAACTGGATTTTATTTTTAGGACATTTGAGGGATGAGGGCACCTGTTTTGCTCTGGTTAAAAAAAAAAAGTCTAAAAAGTGTGAGCATTTCTGCAAACCCCACAACCCAGAGCAAATTCTTCACCAGTAGGTGGATGGACAACATGAAGTGGACATTCGGTTCCTTCAAGTTGTTTACCTTTGGGACCTACAGTGAATATAAGGGAGAGGGAAAAAGAGGGGATCAGTGCTTGCAGACTCAACGGAAACAAACGCATGATCGTCAAAAACATATTAAGTGAAAGTAATAAAGAATCGTAGTATCAGCAAGGCTGGAAGAGACCTCCAAGATCATCCAAGTCCAGCCATCCACCTACCACCAATATTGTGTGCTACATATTACTTATATCTAGATGAATCTATCTTAGCCTTTATTATTGATTCCTTACAATTCATAAGGAATGGCAGATAGAAAGGTGCTTTCACACAAATTCAAGCAAGGAGTCTAAAGGCTTAATAGGCAAGGAGAAATACAGCCATTCAATTTGATCAAGAACTGTTAGCTCCCTAAGAGTTATATCACACATTAAATACATATCTAAAGGGAAAAGACCAAATTGCCATGTAATTATAAGAAGCAAAAAAGGCAAAAAGTTTACATGAAGAAGTAACTGAAATAAATTTCATCAAATTGATACTGGGAAAAGAATAATTGCACAATCTAAAAGTGAAATCAGTAAATATGAGCAAGAACCATAGAATTAACGAGGCTGGAAAAGACCTACAAGATCATCCAGTCCAACCACCCACCTACTACCAATACAACCCCACTAAACCATGCCCCTCAACACAACGTCTAAACATTCCTTGAAAACCTCCAGGGATGGTGACTCCACCAACTCCCTGGGCAGCCCATTCTAGTGCCTGACCACTCTTTCAGAGAAGTAGTAAGAGCTGTTTTCTGCAATAAAAAGTAATGCTAAAGTGACATCTCATTTCTTTTTTGTTTACTTCTTTTATGTGAGTATCTTAATGAAAAATGCCACTTGTTTTTAACAGCAAGAAACACAGCACAGTCTAAGGAGATCGGCATCACATCAATGGCATGTGAAGTTAGAAACTAAGGTACTGGCAGAAATTAGGACATGGCAGGCACCTAAGTCCAGGCATGTTTTAATAGAGGTGTGTTACATTCTTCAGTATAGTTGTAACGCCTGGAGCCTGGATTAGTGTGGGTGGATTGAAATGTCTTTCTGTAACAAGTAAAAAACTATCTAATGTTTATAGAGTCAGTGTGATGACACTGAAGGCCTGCATAGAGGAAACTCATTCCAGCATAATTGCACTTATTGAATTTAAAATTTGTATGACTGACCCCGTGATCAAATTATCAGCAAGGAAAGATAAGAACATCCGTTAGAACTAATTACTAATCTCAGATTTAGTTGGGTAAATTTGCTTTGTAAAAATACTACCTGCAGGACAGTGTGGGAGTTCTTCTTTAGGGATGCTTGTCATTCTTTGGAAATCATCATGGCAAGCATTGCAAAAATGAGTTGTCCCAAAACAGAAAAAAACAGCAACTGAACAGCAGTAGCGGCATTTGTATTCTAGGAAATCTGTACCGTGTTTGGGACACATCTGAATGGAAAGAAAATGAACACCGTTAAATGAAATAACAACGCTGTAACAATCCAAACAATATATTTCTACATTTTGTATAGTATATATATCATACAATACATATCATTGTGAATGACAGTGAATTATCGTACAGCTCACGTGCTCTTTGGAATTAGATAATAAGACCAGTATGAGCTCTTTGCTTACCTGAGCCCTTGAAACATCAGAGCATGCACCACAAATAAGCTCTCTCGGGTCATAGTCATCTCCTTGTCCAGCCTCGGCATCACACCGAGCTTCACCACCAAAATATGCCTAAATTTGATATAGGAACAATAGGACATTAAACAACAGACAACTGTTATTTTAACTAAACCAACCTTACTGGGAAAATGATGAATAAAGGCCATTACCACTGTGCCCACTATCTTGAATAACTGTAATTCTATACGTATTTTTGAGGCACTCAGACAACATCTCTCAACCTCAGGATACACAAGATCAAAAACCATACAACACACTCTGTTCTATGGAAGGGACTGCAAGGGAGGGCTTTTGAAACAGCTTTTGGATGCTACATAGACAAGACTGAGGCTAGAGACAGCAGAGATACCTTCTACCAGGACAGCTTTCTATAAACTGAAAGGAATATCAGTTTTTATGCTCACATGGGATCCCTTATAATTAGAATGTTGCTATTTTCTATAAATCCATTATAATTTCTCATGTTGTTCTAGCAGGACACATTAGGCACTAAAATGCACCAGGTCAGACTGCCAACTCTGAATTTCTTCATATACTGAAGTATTTTCACACGGAGCAGTGAAATGAGGTGAAGGGTAACACCCTTATTCCCTTCATTAAAATCTTATTTGCTAACAAAAAAGAATTCTAAATAGATTGTTTGCTCTTAGCTTTCCCTCCTTTTTGCTGTGACGGTTAGGACTGTATGACTGTAAAAGGTTAGGGAAAGTGGTCTCAAGGCAAGTATGAGGAAGCAAAAATGTAAGCAGCCCACCTTCCCCCAAACACTGCAAACAAAAAGGGACATTCCTAAGGGATGGAAGTTAGAGAATTAGGTAGAAATTCAGGGTGAACAGGAGCTGGAGGAAGGAAAAGAGTCAGAAGTTAGCTGAAAGTTACTGCTAAGACACATGCATACGGTATGAAAGGAATTAATTAGATACAAGGGGAGAAAAAGAGGGAAATAAGAAAAACACTGAAATAGTGAGAATTAAATGCTGGAAACAAAGTATAATGAAAGACAGGAACAGGAATAAAAGCTGGAGAAAGTACGATGAAGAAGAGAAACTGTTTTCGTAAGGAAGCTCAAGAAGGTACCAAGCAAGCTGCAAAAGGATGAGGAATGAGAACTGAAAACTGTGGGAGGCAGGAACATGAGTGAACCAAATAACTGCACAGTAGGGAGCTAGAGGGGCTCATTACTGCTCCTCCCTAGCATATGGAAGGGAAGTCAGTCCTTTCTCCTCTATTTCCAAATGCTACATTTCCACTTAACGTAAAAATTATTGGTGTTTCCCTTTAAAATTTCATCATGAAATTTCCTCACTCCATTAATTCCTAAGGAAAAAACGAAAAAGATGGGAGCAAAGTGGGCACTAAAATCAGCATCAGATGAAAGAAGGGTTCAGCGACATTCAACCATTTTTCTAACTGTTGTCTCTAACCACAGATAAACAATATTTGTCTCTTTTCAGCTGACAGAGCAACTGGGCTGCTTGTATATGATTTTTCTCTTCTTGATAAATTTCCTCTACTTGATGAAAATTATACACATATGACACAGAGCCCAGCAGGCTAGATTGTGTGTACATACTCTGCTTCTAGACCTTTTTCATTCTTTTAGCACATCTGGCCGTCAGCTCCATGTCTGCATTCCAAAGGAACTCAAGAATTTAGGCATAATCACTTAAGGATAGCAGAGTTTCCTTAATCCCACCCTGCATAACTGAACTAATGCTTGCAGAACCATAAAATCACCAAGGTTGGAAAAGACCTCCAGGATCATCCAGACCAACCGTCCACCTATCCCAAGAGTTCCCACTAAACCACGTCCCTCAACTCAATGTCTAAATGTCCCTTAAACATCTCCAGGGTTGGTGACTCCACCACCTCCCTGGGCAGCTCATTCCAGCATCTGACCACTCCTTCAGAAAAGTATTTTTTCCTAATGTCCAGCCTGCTTCTCCCCTGACACAGCTTGAGGCCATTCCCCTTCGTCCTGTCACTAGTTACAAGAGAGAAGAGGTCGATCCCCAGCTCACTACAACCTCCCTTCAGGTAGTTACAGAGAGTGATAAGGTCTCCCCTGAGCCTCCTCTTCTCCAGACTGAACAATCCCAGCTCCCTCAGCCTCTCCCCTTAAGACTTGTGCTCCAGACCCCTCTTGAGCTACACTGCCCTTCTCTGAACGTGCTCCAGGGCCTCAATGTCTTTCTTGCAGTGAGGGGCCCAAAACTGAACACAGTACTTGAGGTGCAGCCTCACCTGTACTGAGTACAGAGGGACAATGACTTCCCTGCACCTGCTAGCAACACTATTTCTGATACAAGCCAGGATGCCATTGGCCTTCTTGGCCACCTGGGCACACTGCTGGCTCATGCTCAGCTGAGCACTGACCAACACCCCCAGGTCCGTTTCCTCTACACAGTCATCCCGCCACTCTGCCCCAAGCCTGTAGCGTTGCCTGGGGTTGTTGTGGCCAAAGTGCAGGACCTGGCACTTGGTCTCGTTGAACCTCATTCCCTTGGCTTCAGCACAGAGATCCAACCTGTCCAGATCTCTCTGTAGGGCCTTGCTACCCCCAGGCAGATCAGTGCTTCCTGCCAACTTGGTGTCATCTGCAAACTTAGTGAGGGTACTCTCAATGCCCTCATCCAGGTCATCAATAAAGATATTGAACAGGACAGGCCCCAGTACTGACCCCTGGGGAACACCACTCGTGACCGGTTGCCAGCTGGATTTAACTCCATTCACCACCACTCTCTGGACCTGGCCCTCCAGTCAGTTCTTTACCCAGCAAAGAGTGTACCTATCCAAGCCATGGGCTGCCAGCTTCTCCAGGAGAATATTGTGGCAGACAGTGTTGAAGGCTTTGCTGAAGTCAAGGTAGACCACATCAAAAACCTTTCCCTCATCCACCAGGGGGGTCACTCAATCACAGAATGAGATCAGGTTGGTCAGCCTTTCATGAACCCATGCTGGCTCGGCCTGATCCCTCGGTTGTCCTGCACAAGCTGTGTGATCTCCCTCAAGATGATCTTCTCCATAATCTTTCCTGGCACTGAGTTCAGGCTGACAGGCCTGTAGTTCTGCAGATTCTCAATATGACCCTTCTTATAGACGGGAGTCACACTGGAAAGCCTCCAATCCTCTGGGACCTCTCCAGCTCACCCAGGCATGCTAACAGATGATGGAAAGCGGCTCAGCTATCACCTCCACCAGCTCCCTCAGCACCCTTGGGTGGATCCCATCTGGACTTGTGACAGTCCAGATAGAGTAGTAGGTTTCTAACTTTTTCCACCTCAATTTTGGGGATTTATTCTGATCCCCATTTGAGACTTCTGAGTCAGTGGGTAGAGTACCCTGAGGATCATTGGTCTGACTTTTAAAGACAAATGTAAAGAAGGCATTGAGAACCTCAGTGGTCACATTCCACACTGCATCCAGCAAAGGAGGAGATTAACCCTCCTCGTACTGTAAATATATTTGTAAAAATGTTTTCTGTTCTCTTTTACTCCAACAGACAAGCTGAGTTCAAGCTGGGCTTTTGTCCTTCTAATTTTCTCCCTGCACATCCTTACAACTTCTTTCTACTCTCCCCAAGTTGCCCATCCCTTCTTCCACAGGAGGTAGATTCTCTTTTTCTTCTGGAACCTCAGGAAAAGCTCCCTGTTCATCCACGCCGGTCTTCTTCCCCACCAGCTCATCTTGTGGCTCAGGGGGACAGCTTGTTCCTGCACCTTTAAGAGTTCCTTCTTGAGGAGTGACCAGCCTTCCTGGACCCCTTCACCCTCCAAGACTGAATCCCAAGGGACCCTCCCTACCAGTGTCCTGAACAATTCAATGTCCGCCCTCTGGAAGTCCAAGGTAGCAGTTTTGCTGCCCCCTCACCTGGCTCCACCAAGAATTAAGAACTCTACCATTTCATGGTCACTCTGTCCAAGAGAGCTACCAATCTCCACATCTCCCACCAGACCTTCTCTGCTTGTGAACAGCAGGTCTAGCGGGGCACTTCCCCTGGTAGGCTCTCTCACCAGCTGCAGAAGGAAGTTATCTTCTATGCACTCTAGAAACCTCCTACACTGCTTCTTCTGCATCATGTTGTATTCCCAGCATGTATGAGGGAAGTTGAAGTCCCCCCCAGTGAGGACAAGGGCTGGCGATCGTGCAACTTCTGGCAGCTGCCTGTAGAACACCTCATCTGTCTCTTCATCCTGGTTAGGTGGTTTATAACAGACCCCCACCAGGATGTCTGCATTGTTGGTCCCTACCTTGATCCTTGTCCATAGATAGAGATTCAACCTTATTCCCAGCCACAAGCTCACTAACATCAAAACACTCTCTAACACAGAGAGCCTCGCCACCACCCCTCCCTTCCTTGCCTGTCCCTTCTGAAGAGCTTGTAGCCATCCATTGCAGCACTCCAGCCATGGGAGCCATCCCACCACGTTTCCATAATGGCAACTAAGTCATAGTTTGCCTGCCACACAATTGCTTCCAGCTCTTCCTGTTTGTTGCTCATGCTTCATGTACTGGCGTAGATACACTTCAGCTGAGCCCCTTGCCTCACCCCCAATCCCATCATTGTTTCCCTAGGCTCATCTCCAGTGGGCCTGGTTTTATCCCCTTCCCCCTTCACATCTAGTTTAAAGCCCTCTTAACGAGTCCTGCCAGCTCCTGGGCTGGGATCTGTTTCCCCTTTTGAGACAGGTGAGACTCATCCGCAGCCATCAGGCCAGGTGCAGAGTAAACCGCCCCATGGTCAAAAAAAAATAAAACCCAAATTCTTGCATTTGCACCAGCCTCTCAGCCATGTATTTATGAGATGTGTTTCCCTACTCCTCTCCCTGCCACTGAAGGGATAGAGGAAAATATGACCTGTATGCCTGCCCAGTCCCCTTAAGTCCTTTTTGATAATCCTCAAGCTTCTCTCAGCGACTTCATCACTGCCAGCCTGAACTATCAATAAAGGCTAATAATCAGAGGGATGAATCAGACTGGGGAGTTTTCTAGAAATATCCCTGAGCTGGGCCCCAGGGAGGCAGCACACTTCCCTGCGAGTAGGGTCAGGCCGACATATAGGGCCCTCCATTCCTCTCAGAAGGGAGTCGCCTACGACAATCACCCTTCTGTCCTTCTTGGCAGAGGCAGTCTTCAGGTGTAGAGTTGATCGCCTCACCCTAGACAACCTCAGAGGTGGACTTCCTACCACATCCTCATTTATCTACTTATCTCTCATTCAAGTTCCAGAGCCACAAACCTATTACGGAGGGGCACCTGGGGAACTGAGGTTGGTTGGGATGGGGCTGCCTGTGACACTGAGCTGGGACCTGTTTCCACTCTTCTTCTCTTAAATTGCCTTTCTCTGCTCAACAAAGGCAGGGGAGGGGGTCCACCACTGTTTGAGGGGTATCACCCCAGTGTCTTTCTCACAAGTTCATCAGAGTTACTCCACCAAACGCTTTGTCATAAAGACACTTTCTCATCTTTTGAGACTATTGCTGGGGAAAACCACACCAACAGACTTGCAGAATTAGTTGTATTTCTGCCCCAAATTTGCTGTTTACGGTAGTTCTAATTCCATCTTGAGTAAAAGTAAAATTTAGGTGAAAGCTTAGTGACAAACTCCCCGTATCAGAGTTAAAATAAAACCTATGTTTATAGTATTTTATGTTCACATGAAGTATGAGGTAGAGGTGGGAGAAAGGGATAGCTGGTGCTCTACCATAGTATCACCTCCACATTGTTTTAAGGCTATCACCTCAATGTGCTTTTGGTTTCTAAATACCTTCATATGTACTTTTGAACTTTAAGATACTATATACATCTAACTTGTTAAATCTAAGTAAAAAAATAAAAATTAAGCCATTTCTTTTCCTGCTTTCCTCCTCCATACACAATATATTAAATATATGTTCCATTCTTTAAATGACTTTTGATAGAATAACACGCATTCAATTTGAGAAAGTGCTAATTGTCATACCTTTTTGCACTTGTAGCAAACATAATAAGCGTATCTGTTCATGGCATAGCCAGCTGGGTCATTGTAAAATCTAACTCCTGGTGTTGTGATGGCCTCACTCTTGTGCAATCCTTCATACTCCAATCTCATTAGTGCTTTTCTCCTTACATCTTCATAGAGTTCTTTGATTGGATCAAGCAAATCTTTTAATACTGTATGATTGATTTTGTTCTGAAATAAAAAAAATATTAAAATTTCTTGTATTTTTATTGCAACAGCTGTAATGATTTATATTATGGTCAAACACAAATAGCATAATGGACATCACATGGGAAGCACTCAGTGGATGTTTTTTTTTAAAAAAAGGCTGATATGCATTTCATTTGCTGCTGGAATGTTTTATATGGCCTTGTGTAACATGAAATCAGCAGCCCTTACAACAGACTGTACTAAACACAAAGGGATGGTAAAGGGTACGTGACATATTTACCCCGTCACAGGAATATCCTGATTTTATGTTTTCTCTAATTTTGCTCCTTTTTGACTTATTACTCAGCAATTAGGACTAATGCCTTTTAGTTCTCTGTACTAAGTATTAATCACAAGCTATTGCCATAAATTACCAAAACACAACATGAAGAAAGAAACATAGCATGCAGAAATGCCTGACAGTTCACAAATGTAACACTACTGGGGCTTTAAGATGCTTCCCAGCAACTACCACATACTTTTGCTTATAGCAATTGCAATTTTGTAGAGTAGCAGACAGCTTAATAATTTATACTGAAGTAAGTGATACATATACTCTTCAGTCTGTCCTGTCACCGAAAAGCAAAGCAGCTTTGAAAAGGGCAAGTAAAATGGAGAATCCAGATTTCCTGCTTGAGATACTGTGAATTAAGATGATTACTTCTTCCCTTTTTCTCCCCTCAGCACCTAAACTGCAAAGTTACAAGCAGATGGTGCTAAGAATAAGACAGCGTTTAGATAATGTCTGCATTATGTTTATTGTCTAAGAGGAACCTTAATTCAGGGAATGGTAGGGAAAGTAAAAAGATTTGTCAATGACACCCTTTCTGTAGTGACATGAGAAATTAAGGAAACGAAGTATACCTGTTTCATATTGTAACAAGCAATGTATCATTAAAAATGAAAAGCAAAGAAAAAAAGAGAGTATTAGGCAACTTGTTGGATCTCTGCAGAAAATACATAGCTCATTTACCTTGCAAATAGGACAGGACATGAACCCAAAGGTTATCCTTGGCCCAAGCCATCTGTTTTCAAGTACTCGTTGACAGCATTGCAAATGGAAAACGTGGCTGCAGTCCAACTTCAGAAAAAGAACAACATACAAATGAACACTGACGTTACATTAACCACTAAAATATAAGTGTTCTTTGCTTTTAAGTGGCAACATATATGAAATAAAATAAATTTGCTTTAAATCCTGGAAGACCTCTGTTTTCTTCTTAAAGAATGAATACTAAGCACTTGTTAAAATCATAGCACTTCCACTCCAAAACATCCAGTGGGCATACGAAATATATTTAATGTAAATTTGTTAACATCTCAGTTGTTTTCTTCTTTATAAAATATTTTAAATAAACACAGCAAACTAAGTTGATACAACCTCCTTGTTTCAAACAGCAGTAATGCCAGAAAAGAATGAAAGCATTTCAAGTTATTTACATCCTATACTGTTACCATGTTTGTTCTGAAATTCTTGAGTATCATTTGAGGGACCTTCTATTTTAACTTCTTCCACATTTAGCATTACAACCACAATATTCATCTTGTCAAAGGGAAGAAAAAAAGATAAACCTGGATAGCCGGCGCTGCTGAAAGTGCTTCAGTAAAACAGATCATACACATGTCATCAGCATCTTGTTTAAGAGTTGAAGCATTCTTATCACAGCCATGCAAGCATGGTAAACAGTGCTCTTCGTTCTTAACGCCGCCACACGGATGGCCACAGGGATGTGTCTTGCTGCAGGCAATTTTAGCATACTCCTGTGAATAGTAAACAGTTGGTCTTTTTTCCCCTCCAAAGAATGGGTTGATATAGTGCTACATTTTGAAAGATTACTAGTTCATGCCATTAACTGAGATGAAAGAAGGACAATTCATCTTGTCCACTGCTAGAGCAAGTACTTGGGGAAAACTGCACATTTTGTGTAAATGAAGTAGAATTGGTACTTTCACATACCCATGAAGTATTATTCCTAAATAGCGATGACATCAAGAAACCATTATTTTTACATTTTAACATTTCATTTTGATACACAGAGAAATATTTTTTAATACTCTGTATTTTTACATTCCTCTCATGTAAACACTGCTTGCCCTGTATTAACAGCCTTTAAAACATCTGCAGATTTTGGTCCTTCAAGAAAGGAAGGGGTAGAGAAGGTTTGCTCAAAACAAGACCCTTTCTTGTTTTTCTTCTATCTTTTTTCTACCTTCTGTACCTCATAATGACTGATATTTATTAATACAGACCTGGCAATCGGTATCAGAACAAACACTTCCCACTGCTGATAATTCCGTTCCACTCCTACAACCACAGAAGCGACACGCTTCGGAACTGCTGGTGGTCGGTTTGCCTACGTCCACAAAAGGAAACAAAAATGAAAAGTTACCATAGTGAAATATAAGTGACCAATATTCAGACACCTGAATAACAATCACAAACCAACCAGATAAACAGTAACTCTTACACATTTAAAATGTTTTTTTTTATACTTAC
Source organism: Numida meleagris (assembly GCF_002078875.1). Lineage (NCBI taxonomy): Eukaryota > Metazoa > Chordata > Aves > Galliformes > Numididae > Numida > Numida meleagris. The sequence continues at coordinate 152,468,156 of NC_034409.1, read as the reverse complement.
AAGCAGAAGCCAAGATCATTGCCCTAATTCTTTTTGGACAAATGCTCAGGTAAAAGGTCGAAAATAATCAGGAAAGAGTACATCTAATAAAAGTTGAGTTTTACCTGTCTGTTCTCTGAACTCCACCATAGCTTTCATAGTTTTAGAATCTGCTAATGCCATCAGCCAGAAAAGCTTGGTCCTACCACAACCTTCATGAAGATCAACTTTGATAGCTTCTTCCTCTTCTTTGAATACCTGTTAGGTTAACCAAGCAGATAATAAATAGCATTTCTATGTTATTCTTGTCATTCTCTTTGGATTTTGATCAGAGTTTTAAAGATTCTGTCAGGTTTGACTACTGCAAGCTATTTTTAATTTATACATTCCTTAAGTTGTACATATTGCAGAGTGGGAAGAGGTTTTGTGGTTTAAAAGGTAAAAATATTGAAAATTAACACTCAAGATAACATGACTGGGAAGCAATACAGCAGCAATGCAAGAGAGCTGCACAATATTTTTTCTAATTCAAAACCTACGGAGACTGCAGCTCAAAGCTAATATTCATCTCCAGTTGACCACAGTACTAAAAGCAGAAGACAACATTGGAAATATCTTCACATAACCATGTCAGTAATTTATCAAAGCAGCACTGATAATTATGGTCATTTTGTATAATATTATGGACTATATAATGAGTTATATAACAATACATCACTTTCACATAAATAAGCAGTGAATGCTTTTAGCTAAAAATCAAGAATTTTTTTTTTTTTTCCCAAAATCACAAAGTCACATGAGATCCATATTAGACTTCATGAGTGTCTTCTCTTTTCCTTAGTTTCAAAGGTAGTTCTGTTTCTATTTATTTCACCTGCAATGCAATAAAAGTTAGAATTCCCTTGGGCATAGATGTGTAAACTCAAACTTTGTCTTAATTTATAATGGAATCAGAAAACAAAAACTGTAAATGCTTCACAAAGGTTTTGCATAAGCAGGTCACAGTAACTCCTTTCTTGATAGGAGAGGAAGAACAGATAAAGAGTACGTATAAGAGAAACAGAAGTTGGACAAAGAAAAGGAAGCTAAGAGAAAACAGGCAATAGGGAACATGACAATTTAAAATTTAAATGGAGAGGCTTTGACATGAAAGATGTAAAGGTAAAGGTGGTACATAAAGATTAAAAGTTTAAACATGCTTTTAGAGGTGAATAGGAAAATTTGATAAGTAGCTGTTTTGGACAGATTAAAGGAGAGATGTGAGGACTTCTATGAGATAAGAACTTACTTTTATCAACTGTAATCTGAACAGGCTATATAGGAGAAATCAGAAAAATAAATGAGACTAGACTGTGTTGTGACAGGACAGAAGAACAGACGCATAAAACCATCTTCTCAAGATGACAAAAAAAAGGAAAATTTCAAATGGGATTGCAAAGATCCATGCTAAAAAATAGAATATAACAGATGTACAAGGAACTTCCAGGATGAATGTACATTGCAAATGCTGAGGCACCAAGGACAAGATCCATAGATCTTAGTGCCAGTGACCTGATATTTACAGGATACGCCCTGGACTAGCTGATCCCTTGCACTGACTGCCCGCTAGCAGTTGAAGTGCACTAGGTATATCCCTGGATCTTTGTTTGTTTGTCTGTTTCACATGGAAGGAATCCAGTTCAAGCTCTCAAAGGGCTTCTTTATCAAATCAAAGCACGGTAAGGAGGGATGATCATATCTGCTTCAAAAGTACATTCCTGATTCTAAGTAAAACACTATCGTAGTCGTGTTCCAGCAGGGAGATGAGTAATTCATCCACTGAATTAGTTTTATTAACAAGGTCTATTATTTTAGCCCCTGTACAAATATTCTCCCCTTTTTCTGTGACTACTTATAAGTGACCACAAAAACATAAAAGAGAAATGCTGTGTCAAGAAAGAGGAAATGTTCAATAGTTTCAAAAGCAGCAGCATCTTCAGTGTAAATTGCAATGAGAAAAAGAAATATTCCAAAAAGAGTAAACATTCAGGTTTAGCCAATAATAGGATGAAAGGGTAGCACGAAGGAACACTAATTAGCAAAGTACAGGGTAACTTGTGAAACATCAGCTAAGTAAGTCAAAGAGGAAAGACATTTCACCCCTAAGAGAAAAAAAAAATTAGGAAGTTTTCAAGCTTATGGATAATGGCAACATTTCTGTGTGAAAAGACAGCGAGGACTGGAGAAATATAGAAAAATAAGAGATGACTGACGTAGGGAACCAGTGGGATAATTTCCCATCAAGTGATCTTCTGAACATCAAAAAAATATAAACACTTAAAAATAAAGGGGTTCACAAGCACTATAATGCAATAGTAGTAGTAAAGGACGTTTAGTTTAAAAGGAATAAAGAACCATAGTATACTTAAATAAGGCTCTGCAGTTTCTAGAAGTTTCCTAAAGCCATTCCTAGACAACGTTAGAATGACAGAAAAAAGCTGACATAGTGTAAGAATTACAATGAGGGAATGCGACATTGTTTTCAGATCTTCTCCAAAAGATAACGGACAAGGAAATTTAACTAAACTGGAAGAAAATTAAATGAAAATGTATCTATTCCATCTTCAAAATAAAACAGCATTTTCAGTTTTGATTCTTGTTACTACCACTTGCTTATATATTAATGGGGGAAATGTACGTAATGTATGCAGTGCATACAACATGATGCTATGAATACCTGTCTCTGATGAGTTTTTGTTCGTCGGTGGAGATGAAGGAATCGGTCGCAATCTGTACACAAATTCCCACAGGCGTTACATAAAATGATGGCAGCAGTTTCACCATCGTCATGGTTATCGCACATTGGCTGAAAAAATTAAGAAACATCATTAAATAATCTTCTCTTTACTAAATCCTTCATTTCCCTTCAGCATTTGTTTGTATCTTCCCCTACCCCTACCCCTCAAACTCACAATGGATGATAAAGAGCTTCTTTAGACTACTAATGCTATTTTTAGAATAATCAGTATCTTAACAACCACTTCTGCACACAAAGATTCCCAGTTTATTACAGAACTATTTCCACTATTCTTCATCTTACATATTGTGTGATGTAGCACAAACGTATTCTACAGCAATACATTTGGGACATCATTTTCAGCTAGCCTGAGTTACACAGAAAAATTCATCTGTTAACATGGGGTTATGGGCATGTTAACAGAACTGTTCATAGATACACAAAATATTTACCCTTAATTACTATGATATGGTGTATTTAGATTGTTCAAAGACTTAATCGAAGCTGCAGGTCATCCACAACACAGAGAACACAGCCAAAGCAACTAACTTCAGAAGCCAGCATAAAATTACCTTACTATACTGATATACATTTAATTCAACACAGTTTTTACTTTACAGTTCAAAATATCTCTAAAAACAAGGTTCAGTGACTTTGATTACGCAAATCTCTGTTTCCACTGTACTCCAGAATATCTGGTTTCCAAGATATTGCTCATGAAACTTAGAATCCATTCAACAGCATTCCTGGTAGGGGGAACACACTTCACCTCAAAATTTGAATATCCTGGTATATAAATAAGATTGGGGAATTTCAGAACGAGTTCAGTAGCTCATATCCCTCCTTGCCTGTGTCTTGTCTGCTTCTCTGACATTTCCACTCGTTCAAATAAGCTCCAATTTCTGACTTTTTTCTTCCTATCTACAAACTAGACCTCTGTTCTGGTTTTCTAATCCTCTGCTGTTTGTCCCTGTGGAACAACACAGGAAGCCTGAGGCAATGAAATACTTTCTGGAAAAGCAAAGACAGATGAAAGGGGTTAAGTATGATTTCATCAAGTTAGTCTTTTTTATTATGGAATCCATATATTTAATTATATAACACAAAATCTCTTCTGCAGACTTGTCCTAAAATGGTTAGTTCCATGGTTAAACCATAATGCAATGGATAAGCAATTGGCTGACATGTCGGACCCAAAGGGTTATAGTATGTGGAGGTTATGTCTGGTTAGTGGCCAGTCACTAGTAGGGTTCCACAGGGCTCCATTTTAGGACCAGTTGTTTTCAATGTTTTCATAAATGACTTGGGCACAGGGCTTGTAGGTAAACTAAATATGTTTGCAGACGACACTAAATTATGAGAAGCTCTTGACTCCCTTGAAGGTAGAAATGCCTTGCAGAGAGATCTTGACAAATTGGAGGGCTGGGCAACCACCAACCATGTGAAGCTCAGCAAGAGAAAGTGCCGGATTCTGCATCAACAGGAAAACTTTGGATATATGTACAGGCTAGAAACAAGAGGCTGAAAAGTAACCCTGCAGAAAGAGGCCTGGGGATTCTAGTTGATGGCAAGTTGAACATGAGTCAGCAGTGTGCCATGGCAGCCCAAAGGGCCAGCCATACCCTGATGTGCACCAGGCCCAGTGCTGACACTGAGGGGAGGGGCTGTCCCGCGCTGCACTGTGCCATGTGGCCTCACCTCCAGCACTGGGGGCAGGGCTGGTTGTCACAGTGTAAGAAGGACATAAAGCTATCAGAGTGCCCAAAGGAGGGCTACAAAGATGGCGAAGAGTCCGGAAGGCAAGATGTATGAGGAGTGGCTGAGGTCCCTTGGTGTGTTCAGCACAGAGTAGAGCAGGCTGAGGGGAGGCCTCATGGCAGCTGCAGCTCCTCGCAGGGAGCAGAGGGGCAGCACTGAGCTCTGCTCTCTGTGGCAGTGACAGGGCCCAAGGGAGCAGCATGGAGCTGCGTCAGGAGAGAGTCAGGTTGGGTGTCAGGAAAAAGTTCTTCACCAGAGGGTGGTTGGACATTGAACAGGCTCCCCAGGGGAGTGGTCATGGCACCAACCTCCTGGAGTTCAAGAAATGTTTGGACAACGTGCTCAGATGTCGAGTTTGTATTTTGGGTGTTCCTGTGTGGAGCCAGGGGTTGGACTTGGAGATTCCTGTGTGTTCCTTCAACTTGAGATACTGTACGATTCTTAAAAAACAACAAGATGTTCTACTTCTAAAGCTGTTTCATTAAATTATGAAGATGTGTTTTTAGGTATGAAAACTAAAAAAAATTGGGAAGCCAACATTTAAAGATTAAAAATATGTCTTTGCTCATGACTGCAGAGTTTCCTAGTCTTCAGGTTTTCACTCAGTTGAGCAATATTCTGTGTTGAATTGCAAAGGTCTACAGAAGAAAGCCTCTTTTCTTAATCACCTCAGAAACCTTTTGAGTCTGCTTCCTTCTCTCAGCAGAGTTTCAGTCCTTGCTGCTGCAGCTCTACATCTCCAGTATTATCTTTCTGTCTACACTAAACTGCTCTCGAGGCTCATTTGCTCTTAAGCATACTTAGTTGCTAGCAGGAAGGCACGATGACCCCTTGCCTCCCACAGGGATCCATCAAACCCAGATTCATTATAGAAAGATCAGCTCCATTATTTTGCTCTTTCCAGACTCATATTAAAAAAATATTATAAACTTTTTGTGATCCTGAAAAATACAGACAAACTCAATTCATCCACTGTGTTTCATATTAAAGTTGTAAATCCTCCAGGTGAATGGTAGCTTTACTAAATTCATTTAGACTGTTTCTTTTTCTTTGGGGTAATTGCTCTATCTTAGATCTGGAAGATGAAGCTAAATTGCAGAGATATAATTCTTGCGGAATATAAAAGAATTGACTCTACAATGTTATAAAAATCCAGATTAGAAAGCAAAAAGCTTTCCATACAGGAAAGTATTGTATTGCCTGAATTGTTCTATTCTAAAAAGTTCACCCTATAGGTGTTAGACAGGTTTTCATTCACCCTGAATACCAGTAGAATTGCTACCTTATTACTCCTTTAAGTTGGAATTTTCGTTTTCTGATCAGTGTTTGTCTATAAAGCAAATACTTCAAACCTGTATGTACTATTTCCGTGGGGGACAAAAGGAGGAATAAGGTCAGGACAAGTTCACCTTTCCTTATCACTTATTCTAAATTCTTTGACTACTGAATAAATTAAAAATAAACACAGAAGCTCAAAATTTTCAGTCTCACCATCTGTTTCTGCTGCCCATCCTTTCCCATCCATCTTCCCGAGGACAGTCTATCAACATGATCCTGATCAAGTACACACAAAGATGCCAGGGCCAGCCATAACTATTGAAAAGCAAGGTAGAATTAAATGTTATAGAAAAAAAGAAATAAAAAAATCCCAAATACAAAAAAATTTAAACTTTGACAGATAAGAATAACATCAATACTTGCAAATTGTATCATAATTAACTGAAGCCTTGTCCCTGCAATAGAAGACTTTTCTTTACCGAAAGAAGTCGAGCACACAATAAAACTTACTCAACTCTTAGAAATTACCTTGTTCCTTTCAATTATGTCACTTTATGGACAAAACTATGGTAGTTAGCATACAAGAGAGAAACAGTGAAGAAAGATCAATCAGAGTATATTATAAATATGGCAACCTGCATATCATTCCCAAGCATTGCAGGTTTTGTGGGGAGAAAACTGAATAAAATACACTAATCAAAAAAGTCAACTTTGGTCAATGTGATCCATTTCGCTATTCTCTTCTCATACTGGCCATTTGAGATTAACTAGCAAGGGGCTCTCTAAATGTCCTTCAAGTTTCAGGGAAGGTTTTCTCTTTCTCTCCACTGACTACAGTGAAATACTATAAAGATTAGCTACATGAGGATAACTTGTCAGTAATCCTGCAATCCAAACAGAAAACACAGAATCATATCATCACAGAATCATAGAATGGCCAACCTCCACATCTAATAGTAGACCAGGCTGCCCAGGGCCCCATCCAACCCGGCCTTGAACACCTCCACAACCTCTCTGGGCAGCCTGTTCCAGTGCCTCACCACTCTCTTGGTAAAGAACTTCCCCCTGATATCCAACTTAAATCTTCCCTCCTTCAACTTAAAACCATTTCCCCTTGTCCTGCCATTATCTACCCTTGTAAAGAGTTGACTACCGTCTTGTTTGTAGGCTTCCTTTTCTTCCTAATTATTCCTTCCTAATTATTATGTTTTTTGAAGCCAAAATCTGTACTACCTAAGGTGGCAAGATTGCCATAATTTACAATTATGCTTTTAGTGGTATTTCAAGTAACCTTATTCAAGTTAAGTCAGTCCCTGTTTCTATAAAAGATTAATAGAAGTAAAGACAGAAAGAAAAAAAAATAATTTGCTGAGCTCCTTGAGACTAAAACACAGATGAAGGTTAGCTTAGCTGTGCTAGAGAACTTTTTTTTCTCCTGAGTGTTTTCATAGCAGCCCTGAGATGTGGCAGAGATACCTGAGAAGTGTATTTACTCAAAATTCTGATTTTACTGCAGTATTCTTGCCACAAACAAATCACTGCGGTGACACAGAGAAAGGAAGACTTTTATTAGGTCAAGCAGTGCTTGCCTTAGTTGGGATACAATGTAAGCTGTATATTGTGTATATTGTTTCCTGAGAAAACCCATATAAGGGAATTCCCATATAAGGAAATTTTTGCCAAACATAGGAAAGCTCTCCGATAGGCTCTTAATCCATGCTTGCAATGAACTAATGTCCAATTCAGAAAAGCACTTACTCTGGTTGTTGCAATGCACCTCACTGGTGATCGGTATTCTTCTTCCATTTTGGTCAGAGCTATGATGGTTTCAGCAATAGCATTCTTTGTCACACGGGACCAAGCTTCTGACAGATGACCCTGATAAAGAGGAAGATAAATGTTTTTCATGTTAATAGAAACTGTAATAAATTGTTATAGACATTTACAACTAAAACTGAATTGCTACAAGCAATTCTAGGTTAGAATCAGAGGTTAGAACATAAAAGAGCAAGTCAGGGATGACTTCAACAAATCAGGTGCTTTCAAATCCTACAGATCTGGTAAAATTAATCCTCAAATACTCAGGTGACTGACTGAGATACAATCTAGAACAGGATCAAATAGAATCCTTCAGTTGGAAGGGACTTTCAACGATATCTAGTCAAACTGCCTGATCTCTTTAGGGCTAATCAAAAGTTAAGACTAGACAACCCACGTGTCCTCAGCCTCTCCTCACAAGGCATGCTTTCCAGCCCTTTTACCAGCTTAGCTGTCTTCCTCTGGATGCTGTCAAATATTTTATCAGCCTTCCTACATTGTGGAGTCCAGAAATGCACACAGTATTCAAAGTGAGGCTGCACCAATGTGAAATATAGTGCGAGAATCACTTCTTTTGACTATCTGGCTATCTCAGCAACTCCTAATATAACTGACTTGGAGTAAATAAAGGATAAATTCTTAAAGTCTTCCATATAAAGACAGAATCAGAACTGGAGCACAAATAAACTACTATCAACATCAAACAGAATACAGTCATATCCTAGAGAAACCAGCTTCAGATGCCCTGCTCAGCCTTTCTGAATACTGTCCAGCTTCGATGTTTGATGGAAGCAAAAAGAAGTGCACAGGAAAGAAGAGAACCAAAGAATAATTTCCAAACAAACCTTAAAGATTCTAATCTGTGGCCCCTCTATTCCCCCAACCCTAAATCCCTGAGGTCCCTTATAAAACACAATTAGGAAATTCTCCCAACCCTCAAATGACCTAAATTATGCCTCCCTCATCTAGAATAAAAGGGAATAAAGTTCAGAGCTCCTCTATATACAACAGGAGAGGAGTGCGTGGCTATCAGACTCTTTAAAGTAACTCAGTACCGATCATTCCTTTAGAAGCTGCTACACTAAGCAATTCAGAATCTACTGAGATTTATATTCACATCTGAAAAGACTACACTTTACTCAAGTGCCTTGATCCCTCATTTTTTATCATTATCTTTTTTTGTCATTTGTCATACATTTTCATTCAAAATTGCTAATTCTGAATATGAATGAATAGCAATCCAGTATTTTGTCTTCTTAATTTAGTGGTTATATTTCACAAATTGTTATAGGCACAATATTCAAATCCTTCTCAGAACTCAGGTGTTCATGGAATTCCCTGTCATGCTAATGACAACAGTACCAAGCATTTCATAGATGTTCATATTATAACTTCACCTGTGCCAAGGACCATGGCACTGGATAGACAAAATGACGCTGATTCTGCATGGCAGCTCCCAGACATTCTGTGTACTCTAGTTCTCCCTCTATGAAAAACAGAAGTGGTACTGGAGCCAGCTTACAACTTTCATACATGATTAAATATGGATGACACACAGACTGGGAAAGGTCTTAACAGTAAGCAGTCTTAGTTTCAGAGACTGGAGCCCAACGCTCATTTCGACAGGATGCGAAGCCAGAATCCCATAAAGCAACAACCACAGAGTTTACTTCAGAAGACTAGCCTAACATCATTTGAAAAAGGTTCAGAAGAGAATCTACTGTCTTCCTGATGTTTTCCCACGTATCCATAACATACCTACATAAAATACTCGCAACAACCATTAAAAAAAAGGCCTGAACAAACTGGCTCCCCTCGCCAATTAATTCCCAATGTATGTTGCATCCTATGCACTGAAGTGGGGTGACCGAGAAAAACATGCACATACATACAAGAGTTACCACATGAATCCTGTCATTCACTAAAAATACTGAGTACTCATATTTGCAGCCAACATTTCCTTTTAGCCTGAGTTTTTATACAACATTTCATAAGATGCTGATATAGTAAACAGAAATAAAAATCCACCATGTGGAATCACAGTGGTACCTACAATAGACCCTTCCCCTTTAGCTACTGGAACAACTGATGAGAATAAATGGTCATTCTATGTATAGACCAGCACTCCTGAAGAACGAAAGCTTTAATTGCTACTGTTAACTAAAGATCAACTGTGATTTTCCAAAATCTTGTTGTCAGATTCAAAAGTAGCAATTTCAAAGAACTCCTATCCAGATCCAGCAAGTTTTAGAAGTGATCTTCTTAATTTAAACACACTGAATGGTTTAGAATACAGAGCTCCAAAGCCAAACATGCTGAAAACAGCTTTCTGAGGGTAATCACAGAGGAAAATCAGGGTCATTTAGAGCATCTCACTGAACTAGGTGTAGAATTGAAGGAAACAAAATTAACTTCTCACTAAACTACCTTTTCCCTTTCTGTAACAAATATACAAACCCTATTTCCTTCCCCAGTATTGTTTCTGGGAAACAGCTGTATCAGCTTTCATCAAATTCTTCTGCCAAGTAAATTTGCCTGAAACATACACCCATGGAAAATTTCAACTCAGATGGCTAAAGTAATAATCAGCTATAAAGGTGCAAGAGCTGCTCTGAAAGTAATGCCTCCTATTTTATTATGTTGACCCATGACATCAGAGGTGGACGGTGGTGACATGGCAGTAGAGGTTGAACCTTCCTGCCAATATTTTGTTACATTTTGTTGCTGTGTGACGGATGGCAGCAGAGGGGCAGTCTGACAAAATGGCGTCTGACATGGAAGCGCATATGGAGCAAAGGGGTGTCACTGAATTCTTTCATCTGGAAAAAAATGGCACACACTGACATTCACTGACACTTGCTGAGCATTTATGGGGACCAAACAGTGGATGTGAGCACAGTGAGGTGGTGGGTGGTTCAGCAGTGGTGACAGCAATGTAAAAGACAAACCACATTCCAGACTGTCATGCACAGCTGTTGGACTATGAAATGAAGAGTGTCCTGATCAGCTCATCTGTGTGAATAGGTGGGTTATGACCAGGGAACTTGTCAGCTTCAATCTGCTGGACATGATGGTGGCAGCTCTGGAATATCACAAAGTTCGTGCCAGGTGGGTCCCACAGATGCTCACATGGGAACAGAAAGAACACTGGTATGCAATTTTGTCAAGATTTATTGAACCAATATGACACTGAAGGTGACAGTTTCCTGGACCGTGTCATTACTGGTCATGTGTTTTCACCAATATGAGCTGGAGTCAAAAGAGCAGCCAATGGAGTGGCGATGTGAATTCCCCATCAAATAAAAAGTTCAAGACACAGCCCTCAGTGGGTAAAGTGATGCATATTATCTTCTGGGAGAGGAAAGAGGTGATTCTTCTGGATGTCCTGTAACCCACACAAACCATCATCAACTCTGACCACCACATTGTGACACTGACTAAGCTGAAGACTCAAACTTCCATTGTCACACCAGAAAAGAAAACAATCTCTCTCTTGTAACACGATAATGTCATACTAGATTGAAGACCATGGACCACGTTGCCAGTCTTGTCTGGATTGTCCTACCACACCCACTGTATAGTCCAGATTTGACACTTTCTGACTTCTGTCTCTTCAAGAAGATGAAAGGTGGACTGCATGGGAAACATTCCTCTAGCAACAATGCCATTATAGCAGCTGTGAAGCACTGGGTCACTTCTGCTGGTGCAGATTTTTTAATTTTTTTTTATTTTTTTTTTTACGAGTGCAGCATGTAGGCTCTTGTTCATCACCGGCAAAAATGCATAGCTAATGGTGGTGACTGTTGAAAAATAGTGTTTTGTAGATGAGAATTTGCTATGTCAAGTAGTGCTATTGCACTCTTTGCATCTGTTGTTAATTTCCATGGAAATGAACAGGAGGTATTACTTTCAGAGTGACCTACATGGATTTCAGTAAAACCAAAAGAAGTCAGTCTTAACATGCATTTTTAACTAGACGTCACATATAAAACATACGTACAGTTAAGTGAAAGAAACACTATCCCATACTCTATAGACACCTTTTATTTTTCAACTGGAGTTCTGAGTGCTCATGACTCTTAAAAAAAAAGTCAGTTTTCTAAGTAAATAATGTAGAAAATGACAGAAAATTAGTGATTACTATTTAAGTTTCCGGTGATTCATCTGAAAGTTCATTTGAATATTGAGCTTCTATTTAGCTGAATCAGAACTTGAGTTCTATTGCTTCTAGGCATGGACTCTACCCAAAAGAGTAGACCTTTTTTTTTCTTGAGACCAGCTCATTTTGAACAACTCATCCCAATATTAACATTAACAGAAATTAATGAAAAAATGTATTATTCATTACCAGAGATATTTGATTATCCCCCACACATTTAAATCACAGAAACTTACTGCTGCCATGTCTTTAATCAGTTTAATAATGATCTCTGAAATCTGTGTTGGTGTTGAACCCTTCATCCACCAATGGCTTTCACCTCGCCGAATATAGCTACAAAGGACATATTGTAACACATGAAATAAATTCAATTATAGTTGTCAAAATCCACCAAAAGAAATACTGCACACATTCAGCACAGGATTATTTTTTTCTCTTATTTTGTTTTCAATCAAATGTATTAATAACTTTACTTATATTGCCAGTGTTATTCAGTTTTTTCCCATTTATTAAACAAAGATTATAAAAGGCAACATAACTGACTTCAAAATATATGTTCCTTTTATACCGTTAGTTTGAGAAACTATATGCATTTTTAAACAAACCTGGAATTGAAGATCATTGGAAGTGTGACTGTAGTAACTCCTTTTCCTGCTGTAGTGCCAGCTGTCCCAGTTATAGTAGTTCCTTTGGCTTTTAGCTGTACAGTGAGAGCTTTGGCAATGCATCCCAAAAACATATCTAAGATACCTAGTTTATTCCAGTCTCCTTTTTCTGTTGAGTGAATAATATCACTTATATCTGCTGGTGGAAGAGACTTCACTCCTATGATACTAGCCAGGCGACTAGGAGTTACCTCAGGCAAAACACGCCTTAGTAATGATGTAACCTGGAAAAAGAATCAAAACATCACAATTCTTAACAAGAGAAATGGAGTTTTCAAGCAATTATTACAAATTGACCTGTAAGACGGAATATATCTACTCTGTGTATTCAAATCACATCTGTAAGAAACTCTATGTTTTTATCTTGCTTTGAAATAATTGTTAATGAGTCAAGGCTTAAGAGTCCAGAACAAATATCACTCAAAAAAAAAAAAAGCTCCCCAAAAACCCAACACAAAAAACACCTCCATCTTCATATAATACTGAAAACATGCTTTGTACTGAACTTTGTACTGAAATTTCTGAAATACAGATGTTTGTACAACTTTAATTTGCTGGCATGTTACATACTCATTCTGTATATAATCTTCAGATGTCAGAAACTCTGTAGCAGAACAGTTAGAGACATTTGAGACTTCTGAAAACAGAAAATACTTGTCTTGGGGTATTGAGAATCGTGATACCTTTCCATAATACCCTCCCTCCCTCCTTTTTAGTTTTCCTTGTGATACTCAAACTCGGTTGTTTTGGAAAGGAAATCTGTGCCAACTGATCTGGATCTAAGAGGAGCTACATTGAAAGGATATGTTTCAGCTTTATCAGCTGTTGGAAGTGGGGCAGGAATTGGATACACTTTGCACAGTTTGGGACAAATTAAAATGTATGAAAGTTTATACAGTAACATTTTATGCCTAATTTCTCAGGACTTCCATGTTCTCCTGAAAAATCTCCGTGCACTTTAAGAAAAAACAGTATTTTGCATACCAGTGATAAATCTGAATTACCAAGTGCGGCAGTATCTGCCTTCAGACAACTGGAAATGTGAAATCCTAACAGATCAGAAAATTGGTAAAAGAAACGTAGAAAATCCGAGACAAAAAAACTGCGTAAAATATGAACTGAAAATCCACATGGAGAAGGCACACCAGCTAGCAACAGCAAGCTAGTGCATTAACTGTACTAAAGCAAATATTTTACATGTATATATATTTGTTATATTACGTGCAAATAAATACAAATATACTTGCAGACAGCATTTGAGTTCAGAAAGAAATGGATATTAAAATTCGACCTGAGGATACCAAAAGCAGAAAGGAACTGTCTAGGTCAACATTGCACTTAGCCTGATCATAAGATAAAGGTGCTAAGGACTCAGGCCAGATCAACAAGAGAGACTGCTGATTAAAAGCCAGTGATCTTACCTATCTACACAGGATATGCAGATGTAACACGTGCATAATATAAAATACCCAAACCACACTGGATTCTTAGGTCCTGTCTATTTGACAGACATTTCTGTTAACAGTCTGTCAGTTAAATTCCAAAATGAGATTCTGTAATTTGTTTTCAAATGTTCATATTGTTAACATTTGCATATTTGCCCTATACTCATAACTACAATACTAAACTGAGTTGCCCTAGTTAGACTTTTTTCCTTATGTGAAATAGCCTGAATATGACTGGCAAAAAAAAAAAAAATTAAAGTGAAAATCCAAAATTACATTTCAAAAAACCACCACTTCAAGTACATATTATCAAGTTCATGATTATATGATTCTGAAGACTTTTTTTCCAGGAATACCAGGATGGACAAGAAATAACTAGCACTCACCTGTCTCTGCACCCTGGGAGAAGCAGTGTGTAATAATGAGAAGAGATCCTGGAGCAGAGTCAGCTGCTGAGCCAGATACTGCCGGCCTACATTGGAACCACTCAATGCCAGAACCATTGACAGCAGCTCAAAGCAATATGCGTCAGAAGAAGCGTCTTCATCATTGGGTTGTGAGTTGGCGTTCTCTTTGCTAGAGATGGCATGCTCCCATTCCTCACGCACACGGGTTGCTTCCATTCGTATAGCCTGGACTATGTGAGCACATACCTGGCCAAGTGGAATCCAAATACACAGTTAATTCCTAAAAACTTTTAGAGTGTTATTACTTGTGCTTTAAGTATCTTCACAGCTAATGACAAAAGTGGAAAACCTGTAAAATTTGGCCTGTACTTAAATTACTTCTCAACATTACTGCATTGAAATTAAAGATAAATTTAGATTTCAAATCAGAATATTTAGATAAAGTTCTTTAGAATGAAGATTTAGATTTAATACTGAATTTGCTCATCTTCACTCAGGAAAATTACAATGATCTTGTCAGTATCTTGTTCAGTTTACTATCCAGGAGGAGATTTTAGAAAGCATATTTTTGTTTTACCAATACCATGTTAAAAATTATATTTAAGGATTTAAGGCTTGCTGACACAGGTCACCAAAAAGTCAGACAAGACAAGCAGAATCTACTAAAACTACTAAATCTACTAAACTTCAAACAGAACCAATTCCTCCCGCATTACTGTGAAAATCTTACTGCAATGTTTGTCTCATGGTAAGCGTATTAAAAATAGCAAATATGTTAATTGGTATATTAAAACAATTTCAGTATTTAATAGAAAAACATACTCTTTAGTTACTACTTTATGTTGAGAAAAACAAAGATAAGTAAAAGCACAAATCCAAACTTCCATTTACTGCAGGAGATAATCAAAATGTAACCCAAAATCTGACAACAGAGAACAACAGAAGATGTAACTGAAAAGGTCAAATAAGAGGTTCCGTACTTACTGAAAATTAGTATATTTATTATAACACAAAAATATTTAATCCTCAAGGTATTTCAGAGTCAACAAACCTGCTTTTGCAAATTTGTCAGTTTGCTCCGGCTGAATATGATCCCTACCATGTGCTCCTTCAGGTCTGCATCTGATGTTGCCTTCATAAAAAGAGTATTTAGTATTAAAGAAGAGTGCCAAGAACAATTAGTATGAAATACCAACAAAATTGAAAAGTTTGCAGCTTTTTGTTACTAGAAGCAAGAGATATAAGCAGAATAAATTTAATAATGTTTAGGGTTTTTTTCCTCTTTATGAATAAGAGGAAATTTGAGCACAAAATAAGATAATCAATAACCAAAACAAGTGAAGCACAGTTACTTGAGATTCAGCTTCCTCATCTACCTTAATACAATCTCTGATTATGTCTTTGTAGAGCAGTGTACAGAATATACTTTCTATAAACTTAATATATTTTGCAATAAAAGTAACAGGGAACACACACTTACTAAACTGCTCCTTGCAGGAAGACAGAAGAGTATACTAGCTAAAAGGACATCAGTGAAATTTTTTAAATACTTTTTCTCCAAATGTCAACAGAGCCACTTTCCCTCTTGGAGCAGAAGATATTAGGCAAGAAGGATTGTCAGGCTGGCCATTACTGCAGGCATTAAGTACTTCTGTATATGTAGGCATAAAATGAGTCACCAGGAGGATGGTGTTTCCATTAAACACATGTGCCCCAATAAATATTTACTACTACAACTTAAAAAAATATATACATGCAACTGTAAAATTTTACTTTTGTATTGATTTGGAAACTATGGTGCATAAGGCAAATACAGAAAATCATCCTGGCTAATTTTTTCAGCAAAGTAATATGGATAGAATACAAATAAATACATTGTGTACTTTTTCTTCTCCTTCTGGGGAAGACAAGAGTGCTTTTTCTTCTTGTTCTGGAGTTGGCTCAGCATCACCAGAGATGAGTTTTCCAAATACCTGGAAGAAAGGAAGTGATAACTACATTATCTCCACGATAAACTTGTGCAGAGGTGACATTTTATGTTGAAACATACAGCACTGAAAGTGCAGAAATTATAGTAAATTTCACTGCACAACACATCATTAAAATCCCACCTGAGATGTAATAAGTCGGAATACTCGCAGTGTCTCAGATTCACAGTTTCTTTGCTGAGCTACACTTGCAGAAATCTGGCCTGCTATTTTAATGCTTTCACCATCTTTCCATCCAAGAATTTTCACTTGTCGGACTCTGAGTGTGTTCTCTGGACCCTTCAGTTCAATTTTGATGATGTGATTATCACCCCCAGGAAGTTCACTTGTTACCCAGCCAATATGTCTTGAATCCAAGTCTACCTATTAAATAGGAATATAAAGATGGGAACTGACATTGCAACTTCAAACATAAAGACCCCTACTTCTAAAGCAAATCCACTGCATAACACTGGAACCAATAGAGCATCTGCAATACATTTTTTATTCAGAGCAGTAAGACTGCTACGTTTAATTATAAAAATATTCAACAAAGTGAATTCGGAGTAAACAACCCTTAAATAAAATGACATACAAGCGTTACTTTTGTCTTTAAAGCCTATTAAAAAAGATTGAACTGTTTTTAGTCACCTTTTTATCTTCTAAGCAACAGTTCACATATTCAAAACATTCACTTTGAATTGATGTTTGCTTACTTACTACTTCTTGTCAAAAAAAAATCACCTGAAATTATAATGTACAATTATCAGTACTTAAGTTATTTTATCTTGATTCACATAAACCTCTGCAAAAGAAATACCAGTGTTGTGGAAGTTGCTGACTGATTGCCTCTTCAAGAGAGGCAGGACTTAATAACTGTAAAAAGGACAGGTGAATG
>NC_034409.1:152128001-152149906 GCF_002078875.1 Numida meleagris | reverse complement strand
CCCCATCCCTGGAGGCATTCAAGGCCAGGCTGGATGTGGCTCTGGGCAGCCTGGTCTAGTGGTTGGCGACCCTGCACTTGGCAGGGGGGTTGAGACTCGATGATCTTTGAGGTCCTTTTCAACCCAAGCCATTCTATGATTCTATGATTCTATGATTCTATGATTCTATGATTCTATGAAAGGACATAATTAGAAGATGTAAATAGACTCTTCAGCTGTAGCATGGCAAGATGATGAGATGCAAGGGTCATGAATTGAAACGAGAGATCCAGACATTATATAAGGATGACAGTCCAGCAGTGGAGCAGGTTGACTAAAGAGGCTGTGCAACCTCTGTCCTTGGAGGTTTTCAGGGGTCAACTGAGCAAGCCAGTCAGACCTCAGAGGTTTAGAGCCTGGGGAAGAGGAGTCTCAAGGGAGACCATACCAACTTCTATAAATACCTGAGAGGAGGATGCAGAGAAGGCAGAGCCAGGCTCTCTTCAGTGGTGCAATGGCAAGATGCAGTGGGTACTAACTGGAACACAAGAGATTTCATCTGAACACCAGGAAGCACTTCTGTGCCATTTGGGTGATGGAGCACTGGCACAGGTTTCCCAGGGAGTCTGTGGAGTCTCCTTGGATATTTTCAAAAGCCACCTGGACCTGGGCCTGGGCACCCTACTCTGAGTGGCCCTGCTTGAATAGGAGGTTGGAATAGATGGCCTCCACAGGTTCCTTGCCAGCCTCAGCCCTTCTGTGATTGTGCGTGTGATTTTTTGAGTAGCATGTCATACCTCTATAGTGACACAGTGGAGAAAAACAGAAAAATTCTGAGTTTTGAACTGATAACTTTTAATTCATAACTAAAGATTTGTAGAAATTGTGATACACACTCAGTATAGCCAGGAGACTTCATCGTTAAATGCACACACGTTTTTCCTTTTTCAACATATAAAATTTGTCTCATTTAATGTTTAAATTGAATCAAATAACTTGATTAATTCTGAGGTGTTTCTAACTTTCACAGAGATGAGGACCTTGGTGATAACACGGAAGTAAAGTCTACTGATGACCAAAGTAAAAAGGGGTGAGACTCACTTCATAGTTCCCTCTAAAATTTAAAGGCCAGATAGCAGGAGCTGTCGTTGTTTAGTGTGGTATCTGAAAATATTAATTCCCAATGCAAATAAGCTGAATTTGCATAACTTGTGTAAGATATGTATATTATTTATAAAATGTGTCAGATTAGTTAAATATAGCAGCATAACTGGATGTATTAGCAAAGCAACATGTGTATTCATAGCTTAAAAAAAAATCACTGATGCTAGTTTGTCAACTAATGTGAAGGCAGTATTATGTTATCAGGTACCATTCTTGTGGTATTTTTGTAGTCTTCCATTTAGTTGTATATATAAATGATGAGGAAAAAACTTAGCTATCTGAATACACAAGTACTTCTGCTTTTTTTTTTTTAATATAAGTGTTTTCATCCTAACAGTTCCATTTGACAGACCAGAGGAACATACACTGAAAATGTAAAGTGAATGGGTTTCTCTTTTAGTTCTGAAATGAAGCCTGCCAGATTAGTACTAAAGCACAATAGAGGGTGCTGCTTCATGCAGCATGCTATGCATATAAAACAGCGACCGGCGCTGAGCAAGGTTCATTTAGCAAAGCTTCAGACCTTGGCAAGTTCACTGAAATAAATCAAAATGCAGACCAAACATCCAGAGTTAAGGCTTATAATCATCAAATTGTTTCAGAATATAACATCTGACAGAGCCAAACAAGAGTAGCCTTTGTCTGAGCTGCTTTGTAAAATTGTCAAGAAAATTATTAGCACTTGTTACTTAAATCCTATAATTTATCTGACAGAGTTTATTCCTGTTTGGTTGCATATCATCTTTACTGAATGGAAAATTGCAGAAGACAAGGTTTATTCTGCTTGAATCATAATCCTGCTTCTTGAAATAAAAGTCTGTGTATCTGTTTAGCTCATGATTACTGATGAAAACATTAGTCTAGTATATATATGTATGTATATATATATACACATAAGATATTCAATTTCTGAGCTGGAACTAAACTACAGTAAAAACAATAATAAAATATTGTGGAATATTGCTAAGAACATGCAGAATATTTTCAACCATTGAAACTCTACTGTACAGCTAAAACCTCAGTGGGCACTTTGTGGAAACTAAGATTTGATTAAGTTAGGTAAAGTTTCTGATATATATTTATCTACTAGCATAAACTGAGGGTTTAAAATTACATATCTGTGATTCTATTGTTTTCCACAAGCAACAATTTAGCAACAGTAGGAAAAAGATTTCTTTAACTGCTGTTACTAACATCAGCTTCTCCATTTATGGCTGTAAGCGTAAGTGAAGGCTGTGTAGCTGAAAAGGATTTTTATAAAGACTGTTTTCTTGTTGCTGTTTTTTTTTAGCATAACTATGCAAATATATGAAAATCCTCCAAGTGCTCCTAACAATGTCGCAGAAGTAACCTACCACAGTGACAGCAAAAGAAAGAGCAGGTACAGTGGACAATGAATTGAGAATCATTACATTTAAAGTGTTATTTCTTGGAAAAAAAAAAAATATATATATATATGAGAAACCATCTTTACGCATGAAATTTCAGGGATATTTGAAAACCTCACACTGGTCTCTGATATCATGCCAACCTCCTTTTAAATTTTTCTTGCATGAATGGAAGCCCACAAAGCAAACCTTCGGTGCACAGAGTGGGCAAGACTAAACGTACCTTATGTAGCTCTAGAGATGTGGCTGAGGCATGAAATTTAGGAGAGCTGTTAAGCCAGAATTCTTACATAATCAATAGAGCAAAGGTATTTCCATCATGTTACTTGGATGCTAGATGCACCATGCTGTAGAAGGGCTTATTTCTTTCCAGGGCATTAAGGAAAAAAATACATAATTCACTCCACAGTTAGCTTCTGAAGTTCCTAAAGCTGTATGGGATGAATCTAAGCCCTTGTATCATCTCTTACCCAAAACATTATTGCTGTGACCTGGGTTTCTGACTTTTTAACCAGGTGTAAATCATTTTTATAACCATTTTTCCTGCTCTGTTTGCTCTGTCACTCAAAGTGCTCAATTCTGAGTGGGAAAAAAATGTGTTATAGGGATATGTAATAGAATTGGCTAAAAACTATGTCTCTTGGTAAGAAGAAATCGTTGGATGTTTATCTGAAGAAGTATTTTATGATGATCAAATCCAGGCTTGCATTATTATTAAATGGTGAGAATATTATTATGTTCTGTAAAATATAAAATATTTATCATTTACATTTCTCACTGTCTGTGAAATTTTAATACATTTCTGGTGTTCCATAGAATAAAAAACAACAAATATGCACTAAAAAGACAGGTAAGTGTAAGGTGTATCTGGGCTGTATAACACCCTACACATGCATGTTGTCAGTCTGTTATTCTTTACCTGAAAAAAAATGTTCTTACAAGCACACATAACTATAAAAAAAAATCACGGCATTACTGAATAGTATACAAGATTGATAGGAAACATAAGAATTATGTTATCATTTTTGTTATAATTATGTTAAATTGTTGCATCTTAAGTACTGTGTTTAGTTTGGGGTGCCTCACTGCAAGAAAGACATTGAGGCACTGGAGCGTGTTCAGAGGAGGGCGACAAAGCTGTGAGGGCTCTGGAGCACAGGCCTTATGAGGAGCGACTGAGGGAGCTGGGATTGTTCAGTCTGGAGGAGGCTCAGGGGAGACCTTATTGCTCTCTATAACTACCTGAAGGGAGGTTGTAGTGAGCTGGGGGTCAGCCTTTTCTCTTGTGTAACTAGTGATAGGACGAGAGGGAATGGCCTCAAGTTGCACCAAGTTGCATGCAGGCTGGACGTTAGGAAATACTACTTTTCTGAAAGAGTGGTCAGGAGCTGGAATGGGCTGCCCAGGGAGGTGGTGGAGTCAACCAACCCTGGAGGTGTTCAAGGAATGTTTAGATGTTGTACTGAGAGACATGATTTAGTGAGAACTATAGGTGATAGGTGGACGGTTGGACTGGATGATCTTGTAGATCTTTTCCAACCTGGGTGATTCTATGAATTACCATATACCTTATGAATTTCTGGAAGAATAGGGTAATTAAATCAGTTCAGAAATGTTCAAAACATGTATGACAGGAAGGCTTGTTCAGCTGTCACATACTTGCTTATCCCTTCCATGCCAAACAAAACTGACAGTTAAGTAACCAGAAAAAAAGGAAGAATTAACTGCCCTGGCAGCTAAATTCAGTCTACTCCTTTCTAATCTGAATATGAGGTACAATACAGTTATTGTAGGGAATGCAAATCACACATTAAATAGCCGGTATTATAAAGACCCTCAATCTACTTCTAGGGACATATTGTAATTTTTGGCTGTTTGACAGCTATTTGAGTAATAGTGAAAGAAGACAAAAACTGCAAAAATGCAGCATGTCACCATTTCACAATAAGTATAATTTAAGCTGAGATATGAGCACAGGCAAAACCAATACGGTAGAGTAGATTTCACTCAGTAGCCTTGTGGATTTCATTTTGAAGTACTAAAGAATCATACAGCAGGTGAACACAGTGTAGGGACATTTTATGTCCAAGTTACACTTTCTTATTTGGTATATATTTCTTGATGTTCGAAAAAGAAGAAAAAAACTCTTGACTAAGTGTGATTTTTTTACAAAATGTTACATTTATTTAATTTCCGTATGATCAATGTAGTGAAGCCTTCAAAAATAAAAAGCAGCATTTAGTAATTTTTATGTACTTACTGCCTTACAGAAACTCATCACATCATGCCTATGAAGAAAATATAACTGGAAATACTATCAAAACTGTTTACTCTACTTCTGATCAGTAAGTACGCATTAATGACGTTATGCAGTATCAAAGGACACAGATGTTTTATATAAGCTTTTCAGGTGTTCAGACAAAAGAGAGCAGTGGAAGTCATCATTAGGCTGGGCAGACAGCTTTTCATACAGAGCTCCCTTTCAGTGGGATCTTGTCATCAAATCATTACCACGGTTTGGCAGCCTACTATTATGTAGGCTTATTAGAGCTGGCATGTAAAACATCTAGAAACAATAGCCAGGGCCTTAAGTGGTAGAGTTGGATTTGTGATTCTGTAGGTTTCTAACTCTGCCAGCTACTTACTCTGCAAAGTTTCATTCCTTTGTGAAAATAGTGTCTATAGTGACCAAGTCCAGATGTGGCATAATAGGTTCACGTGATAATGCTGTTTAAAATTTTCATGTTTTCACACCAGTAAATATTTTCACAAGTATAGAAGAATATTTGTTCAAATCAGTAATATCTTATTTCTTGGGAAGAAAAAAAATAAAATGTGCTCACAGTTTTCAGTTCAGATAATTTGGGCATTTCCATTACTTGGAAATACACAGAATCATATAAACTTGTATCCTGTCCAGTGTAAGCATAAGAAACTCTGGGGATGATTAAGAAATGAGTACAGTGTTTTATCGCTGGTGGGAAAGAAGCAGGACCAGTTAATTTTATGATACAAAAGCAGCACCAACAGTTGTATCTAGATAATATATAGATTGATGTCTTGCAAGGATGCAAAAAGAACAGAGAAAATATTTTAAAACACTGTTGTAAATACTAGGTGAGCTGTTTTATACTTATGTCCTATATTGCTACCTTGAAAAGTAGGATTTTGTCTGCAGTACAGTAAATAAAAATGTTTCCAGGCACCTCAATTTAAATTCAACTACCAATTTACTTTTGCAATTAAAATGTTCTAATCATTACCTTCTACTTCATCCCCACTAAGCGTATGTGCTCCTAGACATTCAGCAGCTTAGTGATGTCTCTTTACTGTTTGAAATCATTCAGTTTATCAAAGAAGACCATTATTTCTATCAAAGTATTTTTGCCATTTGGCAATTATACTCATCAATTTGCCCATCACAGGAGCATGGCATTATTGATACCAACTAGAACAGAGGAAATGTACACATTACTTCTTTCCATTTATGGTCACTGTACAATATACTAATGTCTTTCCCACACAACGCACTAAGCTTATCAATTTTATGCTTGAGATTTCAGTGGTAGCTCTTTTTCTGACAGCTGATGTTATATTATATACACAGGAGTATAATTGGAAAAGATATATGTACATACTGCAGGAAGCCCTTGGGTATAGATGCCAAAATGATCTTAGATGCCTTGCAGATTTGCTGTCATTCAACTTGCTTCAAGGTAAGAAGATTTCACCTACTACTATGAAATAAAATTTAAATGTAATACCTACATTATATTACACCTATAATAAGCGAATATTTGGGCCTTAGGCTTGGGAGAAGAGGAAGGCTTGCACACTGAAGGAAAAGATTAATCTAGGAAGTACTAGTCTTCAGTCTCTCTCTTTCGTCCCTAGTCCTTTCCCTCTCCCTCTCCTTGCCTTTCCTTTCTTTCTCTTACAACCACGAGGAGGCCGAAGGATGCAGCAGGGCATATCCTGAATGTCATTCATATTTATAAGCCTTCAGTTATACACACTTCCAGACTGATACAGTGGATTATATTTTATTTACAGTTTGATCATACTGTAAAATCTTATTCTACTTTTCTATGAAGTTTTGTGGATTTTCTTGGTTAAAACCATACTCAAAGGCACTAATAAGAGTTTAAGTAACAGAGGTGAAATCACTTTCTCATTGGGATCAGAATATCAGTTAAAATTTAGTTGCTGTGGAGAGTTTGTGCTGTAGGATAAAATAATCTTAATTCTGCTTGCATCTCCATGCATGATTTGTTGTTGTAACAAAAAATACCCAGGAAAATCACCTCATTAGTGTAGATCACTTTCTGCCCAGTTTTCCATAGCTTCTGCTTCTCAGAGTTATTCTTTCACCTAGCTATTGCAATGAAAAATCATTGCATGTAAAGTATTTGCTAAAGAAGTCTCTGGATTCTACAATAATGGGAAATGTATATAATGGTTAAGATAAAGTATTATAAAACAGGTTGAAGTAAGGAAGTTCAGATTCCTTGAGATCTGCTCTGAGTTGTATGTTTAAGTCTAATCAAAAAGGGTGAAATGGTGAATCATCTTATTTTAGAATCAAATTTTGAGTTAAGATAGAAATTACCCTCTGGAAGTGTCTGGGGAAGAAGAGTGGTTAGTGATGATAAATAGAACCTAGGGAACCAGCTGAGATTCAGATATCTGACTTTTAGAGGTCTAAAAGTTGTCTTTTTAGATTTATAGTTTATTTCATGAAAGTACTTTTTCAGAGTTCAGATTTCATGATACTGCAGTACTAATAACCAGTGTTCTGGTCTGGGTATGTTTGCTTTATGAAAGAGTATGCTGGGAATGAATAGTAGTGAAGGGCTTTATTTTAATTTTTCTTTTTACTTTTACTTGTGCTTTGAAGTGTGAAGTATGCAAAAGACCACTGGAAGATCTGAAAGCAGGAGACAGTGTTTGGATTTACAGACAAACTGTACATTGTGAGCCTTGCTACTCCAAAATTAAGGGTAAGATGGAAGGTATATTATATTGAATAGAGGAGAAAAATATAAAGAACATTCAAGCAACTTCAATATATTACAATGTGACCGACATTGTTTACCTTGTGAGGAGGATAGTGAATAAACAATTATGCAAGATGGTAAAGAAAAAGGCTTTTATTTGATTAACTTCTCTAGAAGTTGCTAGACTTTAAGTCGTCTTTGTTCGTGGCAATTATTAATTCATAATACTATAAACCAGTACTTCTATACCAAATAAAGACAAACTTAAACCTACATGAAATGTTACAATAAGCTTGTGTTGCCCTATGTGCTTTTTTGAGATAAGATCATGTAAACTGAAATTAATCAATTTGTGTTGTTAAGGAACAATATTATTAAGCCATTGCAAAATTTGATGGGAAGAGTGAATTTTACAATTAATCATATTTAAAAACGAAGGCATTGTGACTGTTACACGACTGTAGAAAGAAATACCAAAAGTATGTATATTGTGTTATAAATGTATATATCGTGTTTCAGCAAATGACAAGATGTGATAGCCAGACTCCAGTCGATTTTCTAAGAAGAAAAAAGTCCTAAAGTTTAATTGTGTGACATTTAGAGAATGCTTATGTGTTTGGCATCTCTAATCGATTTTTGTTCTCTTGCAGAAAAATGGATCTACTAATTTTGACATTCAGAAAGTAAGACAAAGAAATTCCACTAGTGTTTAATTAAGTGTATTGGCCTGTTACTTCAAACTGCTGAGGAACATGATCAATTTTTATTTCTAGAAATTCTCTACTTCATGGTTCCCAAAGGAATTAATTTCCATGATAATTTAGATGCCTTTTTATACACACGTTCCAGAAAGCAAAACAAGATATCGTTCGGTATATTTATCAGATCTGTGAAATTGCTAAACTGTATGTAAAAACTAATGATAACTTATTGAAATGTTCTGAATAGTAGGACATACTTACACATCAGTTCTGAAGGCTGTTTGTTCTTTTTATTGCAACCACATCTCCTTAGAAATAACAAACTGTTTTCTCTGTGAAGCATGAAAGGAATTCATCTCATCTATGATTAGCCGTCTAAAAGTCAGTTACTCAGTTTAAACTACTGGTTTCATATAGAGTGAGGAGAGTTCTTCTTCACCCTTTGAAGACAGACATGAATCTTCAGAGGAAGATTCTTCCCAAATAACTTAAATGATAACTTTAAGATAGAACAAATGCCTTTGGAAAATACATCTATCTTTATTAACAGCAGAGGTATTATAAACAGAAAAACTGTTAGGTGAGTTATCTCAGTAGTATCCCGCTCCATGTCTTTAATCCTGGTAACTATTGTATTACCAGTTGTATTTTTTTAAGAAGTGCACACTTCATAGCTGCCATGAAGTCACAGAATACATACTTTGCCTGACATTATGTGGTATTTATCTTTCCTACTCTATTAAGCTGCCTGTCTGAATATCTGGGATGGATTAGTCTCTTCTAAATTTAAACATCTTTGGTGTGGAAGTAGATACTTTTAGGAAGTGGTTGGTCAGATTGAAAGGATCTATTTTATGATGAGGTTAACCATGTTATGAACAGATGTTTTACTTTCCATTGTTTACAAAGGAACCTGGGGTAAATATTTCCAATCTCTAGACATCTATATCAAGACAGATGACCTCCTTCTCTTGAGCCTATGTTGAAAGCTTTTTTTTTTTTTTTTTTGGACAGTGTATGTCTGTTGAAGTACAGAAACTGAAGTAAGAGTTCACTCTCTGTCATGTTTCTGCAACACTTATTTGCCTTAATTGCCTAAAATAATTATTTCAGTGGTTTACTGGAAAAAAACAAAGGCATTGACCACTATTCTATGCTTTGAGGTGTTTTAGATCACCATATTCAGAGCTGATTTTCCTTCTGTACCTCTCAGCTGAAAAGGACTTCTTAGGTATGACTGTGACAGAGTTGAGTGCTTGGAGGCTGCTGGACCTGAGCAGAGCTTAGAAAACTGAAGAGTGCCAAATCCATAGATTAATGTTAGACTGCTGAATGTCTGTCACAGCCTAATTCCTCTCCTTGTTTGCACCTGCTCTAGTGGAGACGGGAGGTAAGAATTTCTGTGTGATTTAAACCATTGGGCCCTCAACTGAATAACAATGCAGTCTGTTTGGCCTGGTTTAAACCATGTACATACTGTTGTATGAAAAGGAGTCATGTAACAGTAGATAATTTAACTATTTTTATGAAAAATGATTATGTATTAATGACAGTACCTTTAGAATATCTGTTATTATAAATCTTTTGTGTGCCCATTGCTGATGACACGCTGTAGTTAAACTATTCTTGATATTGTCCTGTGCTTTACTGGGGTAATGAGACTTGCACAACTGGTGGAGAAAATCCATAGAGGAGTTTTAATACTGGGTCACAAATTTGGTCCTGTTCAGAGACCAACAGTTATTGCTAAGGCTGAATTACAGTGGAAGTTGTTGGATATTCACCTGAGCCAGCACATTAGAATCCAGTATATCCTAGTGTTTGAGAAACCAGGAAAAAACTGTGGATCCAAATATCTGCTACTTGAATGCTCACTGACAGAGAAGTAGCAATACAGAAACAATAAATAATAATTCTGTGCTCATTAATTCCTCCTTGCTGAACAGCCCTGGCTATTTTGCCATGTGAATTGATTTATTTTTTTTTAATTATTGTATGTTGTAATTTTTCTGAAAAGAAACACCAGTTTTGTGATGTTTGATATTTACCATATAAAAGCATGGATAGCCATACTCATTTAAAAAAATCATATTAACATCTCAATAGTGATGTATCAAAACGTAATTGTTTTTTGTCCTTTTTGCATATCATTAGCATGTGGTGTTTTATTTCTCTTTGACTGCTACTTCCATGAAACTATCCAAACGAGCAGTTTGCTGACAGCTGTTTTAATGGTTATCTTCAATAATGCATTAAATTAGACTGAAAAGCTGTATTGAGAGGTGATGTACTAAATTATGTGGGATTTTGTGATTCATCAGGCCCATTTTCTCAATGTGTAATGGATACTTTCTTTTGCAAATCTTGGGCATAACTCTACAGGGGAAAAATTCATTCATGCATATAAATATGTAGATAGCATCAAAACTAGTAATATTTACAAGTAGAAGGATTGTCACAAGAACTGTTGCACTGTTGTACTGTATTCTGCTGTATCCTATGTAGGTTGTTACAGAACACTCAGTCTTTGCTTGAAGCAAAGTGATAAACACGTTAATATTGTCTTCTAGTCTTTTTCCTCTTGTAATAAATGTCTCTATGAGTTTGACAAGACACAGTCTCCCTTACTTTGTAGAGCGTCATTAGCTTGTGAAAACCTGGTCATCTGCAAAGGGTCCTTGCTTTTATTCAGTAGGTCAGCTCTGTGCATTTCTCCTTGGTATGGAGATACATGTTGTGTTGAAAGTCTTGCGAGTTCAGTGTGTATCTGCTCAGAACACATATAAGTCACTTACTTTCTTCTCTTGATATTTTAACATAATGCTATTATTTAGGATGAAAAGCACCAGTTTTCCTGGTTGTTTTTGCTTTTAGATCATGAGTGTTTGTTATTCGGAGTAACTACTCTGTTACCCTAGGAGACAGTTCTAGTTTCCAGTCAAACAATTAACAGACTACAAGGGAGAAATGTAGCCACCTTTTCTCCCTTCTGCTGCACCAGATCACCTCATTTTTCTTCACCCCAGCTTAAAAGCAGAGAGACACTTCATTCCATATAGTGGATAAAGACACCTAATACCTAAATAGGTTTGATGTGCCAAAGCCTGAAACCGCTGACTAAAAATGTTCTGTTTAACTGCATAACTGATGCATAATCCTAGAGGTCTTAAGGCAATTGTATATTTCCTTCTTTGCCTTCAAAGTCTTCCAAGTGTTGTGCACTTTGCCTGGCCTGAGCAACTCAGTTCTTATCTTTCACTTCAGTAAAATGAAGACTTAAGAAACACTCCATGCATTTTGGGGAGAAGAATCTGCAGATATTCTCAAAGCACATTTGCTGATATCGGATGCTCTCAAAACTCTCATCTTTTAAAATCATGGAGATAGTAGTGTTCTCTTTGAAAAGAGCACTGCCCAGAAAGTAGGAGGGACAAGAGAAATTTCTCCCCTATTGTTACCTATCTTTTTACCAGGTGGTTTTAGACTCTGATGTGTGAAATAAAATACGTTCCTATTCATGTTTTGGCCATGTTCCATGACCTGTGCAGGGTGAATTCTTACAGCCCATGGACCATAGGTTGTCTGCACAGCCTGCACATTCGCTATCTGTTCACCTATTGACCCCTCAGGAATTACTATTGAGTAGAAAATATGGAAAAGTCCCTGAAGCAAAGACAACATCCTGGAATTTCTTTGAGTCATCAGAGAGGTCTAATTCATAATTAAACACAGTCCTAATGATGCTCTGTTAACATCATACTCTGTTCTAGCACCATTAGAGGAGCTGCCTGCACTCAGCTTTGGCTGGAGCAGAATAGTGAGGGAGTGGGAGGTTGTGAGAGTTTCATTTGAGAGTACTAGAAATGCCTTCAGAGGATGATCTCTTTAAAGCTTTGGTGTTTTTTTGCCTCTGAACTCTGCTGGACAGGAACTAATTCCCTCTGTCCATGAGGTGCTCAGCATAGCAGTGGCCTCTGGGTGGTACTGCAGCACCTATGGATATGGCTCAAGGAAAACAGATTTCACCTCCCTTTCCAAGCAAGCTGCCTCTAATTTACTGTTTTTCGGGAGGTTTTATACCTGTGTGAGTTATAAATTGACAGCTACAGTCTCATAACCTGTGCCAAGACTTAAAACGTCTTGGTTTTGGCCCATTAGAATCAATATATGAGTATAATCGTGCCAAAAGCTCTTGTCTGAGTCTTGGCATTGCTGTGTAGTCATCAGACATCTGTTTAGCACTCTCAGACAGCTGTTACGGTCAAAGCAATGGCAGCCAACATTTTAAAACTACCTACTTTGAAAAGAAAAAAAAAAGAAAAAAGAGAAAAAAGAAAAGAGCAATCATTTCTGAAAAGAAAATGCAATGTTTTTCTGGTTTTTGAGATATTTTTCCTAATGGAGGAATAAATAATACTAGTGTTCACATGTCATAATATCCAAAACTGGCAGAAAAAGGAGAAAAGACTACAAAAAAGATGAAAGCATTGTGCAAAGAAGCCAATTAAGGGCAAGCAGAGTTGGTGATTTTGAAACTGAGGATAGGAATTTAAAAAGTAATACTGTTGCCATAAATAATGGTGTCGTTGAAATCAATAATAAAACTTGACTGCAAGATGAGTATTCTAGAAAATGTTTATCTTCACATCTTCTGGTTCCTCTAGAGAGTTTCCAGCTATGGAATCTGGAATTACGTTATCCCTGTCTCTAGTTCAGATATTGTAATTAAGAATGTGATACCAGCTACCTGAACTTGTAGCACTGTAATCCCAGACATCCAAATATTTTGAGTACTAATATTTGGTACATCTACAAAAAACATACAATTGAGAATGCATTTATCTTTTTGTGAAAGTAACAGTAAAACTTCTTGAAGTAAAATACCAGTTTCCTCAAGACAAAATTATCTGTGGGAGCAGGCATACTAGTTTGGACATGAATGACATCTGTGGAAAGCTTGAGGAAGAAAACAGAAATACTATTTCTTCTGCCTCTTCCACTGTAGTGTGAGACATCCCAGACACTCAGTCAGAGGAAAGCACGTGCTTTGTGAAGTCCTCTTTCTGTTTGTTTCTTAACTGAGCTTTCTAACACAGAATCAGATCTCCTCAGTAGGAACATCAATGAAACAGTGATGTGGGGATAGGAGGGACTTAGTTTCTCGTGAAGAAATCTGAACAAACACAAGGAAAAAATGTAGCTGAAAAGAAACCATAATTCATATGCCTTTCATCAATCCAGTGCGTGTGCTTGTAAGATGCCTTTGCCACAGCAACATTTATTTTGTGTACAGATTGTCTCAGGGCTGCTTACAGGGCAGCTCTTGTCCAGCCTTGGAGGTTTGGCTGACAGTGACTGCATAATGGAACAAATTAAGTGTCCCAGAACAAGAGTATTGGGCTTATGAGGTGAGATTTTGGTAACAGGGTGCCCTCGAGGGTGGTGTCTGTGAGCAGAGCCCAGGAGCTGCTCCATATCAGAACAGAGTCAGCTCCAGCTGCTCCAAAAGAAGGCCGAAGCCCATAGAGAGCCCCTGCAGGAGTGGCCCCAGGCCAGAGCTGCAGCCTGTGGAGAGGAGCCTGCAGTGGAGCACCAGTGCTTGAAGAGCTGCATCCTGTGGGAAGCCTGCACAAGGTCAGTTCAGGAAGGACAGCATCCCATGGGAGGGACCTATGTGGAGTGGGAGACTGTGACCATGAAGGAGTGGTGCAGATAAAGTGTTATGGAGTGACCACAGTTCCCATTCCCCATGCCCTGTGACTCCTGTGGGGAGGAGGTGTGGGGAAGCTGTTTCTAACTTCCTTTTGGTTTCTCTCTGCCCTACTTTTCTATTAGTAGGCAATAAGCTATATAAATCTCCCTCACACCGATTCTATTTTGCCCATCACAGTAGGAAGTGAGTGATCTCCCAGTTCTTACCTCAGACCATGAGTTTTTTTCATCCTATTTTCTCCACCTGTCTATTTGAGGAGGAGTGAGGGAGCAGTGTGATGGTGCTGGTTTGAAGCCACCACAGTCACAAAGACTGACACATCACTACCCTGACCTAGGAGGAATGGTAAATGTTTTTAATGCTAATGATTTGTTGCAGGAAAGTTATCCAGTACTTTACAAGTGGTATAGCACATGGAAGAGAGGTTCTGGAAAAAAATGGTTTGATTTAGTTTTTCTAACTATACTAAAGTTCTACTTTAGGTATCTTTGCCATTTATGTGATACGGACTTCTTTGTGCCCGAATGAGTTTTAGATACTGCAAGAATAGGCCTCTGAGTGTGAGTTTTTTTCTGATCACATCTGACAGAAAATAAATCACAAAAGTAACATGGTTGTAGTCTACTATGTCCAAGTGGAGGCCAGTGGTGAGTGGTGTCCCCTAAGGGTCTGTCTGGGGGCCAGTATTCTTTAATGTCTTTCTCAGTGACATAGACAGTGGGATCAAGTACACTGAGCAAGTAGGCAGATAACACCAAGCTGAGTGGTGCAGTTGATACAATAGAAGGAAGGCATGCCATCCAGAGGGACCTGGACAGGCTTGAAAAGTGGGTCTACGTCAACCTCATGAGGCTCAAAGAAGCCAAGTGCAAGGTTGGGTCTTGGGTCAAGGCAATCCCAGGTATGTGTATAGACTGAGAAAACTCATTGAGAGTAGCTGTGCTGAGAAAGACCTGGGATCCTGGTGGTTGAAAAGCTGGACATGAGCCAGCAGTGTCTGCCTGCAATCCAGAAGACCGATAGTATCCTGGGCTGCACCAGCAGAGGGGTGGCCAGCAGGGAGAGGGAGGTGACTGTCCCCCTTTGTTCTGCCCTCGTGAAGCCCCAGCTGGAGTACTGCATCCAGGCCTGGGACCCCCAGCAAAAGAAAGCCGTGGAGCTGTATGAGCAGGTTCAGAGGAGGTCCATAATGATAATCAGAGGGCTGGAGCACCTCTCTTAACAAGAAAGGCTGAGGCAGCTGAGCTTGTTTAGCTTGGAGAAGAGAAGGCACCAGGGAGACCTCACTGCAGTCTTGGAATACTTTGAAGAATGCTTATAATCTGAAGGCAGAATAACTTTTTACATGGGCAGATAATGTTTGGACAAGAGGAAATGATTTTTCACTGAAAGAGAGGAGATTTAGATTAGATGTTGGGGGAAATCCTATACTCACAGGGTGGTGAGGCACGGGCACAGGCTGCCCAGAGAAACTGTGGATGCTCCATCCCTGGAGGTGTTCAAGGCCAGGTTGGATGGGGCCATGGGCAGCCTCATCTGGTGAGTTGCAGTCCTGCTCACAGCCAGGGGGTGGAACTAGATAGTCCTTAAGGTGTCGTCTATCCCAAGCCATTCTATGATTTTATGATTTCTGGATGTTCAACAAGGATTTTTGCATGATCAAACTGAATTTGGATGACCATTCAGGCAGTTACTCTTTGAAACCATTCTCCTGTCTAAGAGTTCAGCACACACATACACTAACACAAGTAAAACCTTCCAAGCAACTGTAAACTTTCCATGCTCTTTTGACATTTATTCAACCCTGGTGTCACTGCACTCGGATTTGCCTTCTCAAAAAGCGTGTTTAGTGCTGCCAGAGGGCTTCTTGAGTCAATTTTTCCTAGATATGTGACACGACTGGTGCTGAGCATATTGCTGTTTAGTTTTTTAATGTGGAAACTTCTAAACCACTTTACAGTATCGTACTCAAATTTTCAAATTGTAAAAATCACTCAGTTATGCAATGGAGCTGCTAACATGGATAGTAATTTTTTCCCACTCTATTGAAAAGCTGCTGAATTTTTTGCATCTTCTTCTCCAACCAAATGTTGACAGACAGAAGATGACAGAGGATGGGGGGGAAAAAAAAAGGAGAAAATAAAAAACTAGAATTAGTTGAACCCCCCAGTACTTTCATATCATCATGAAGTAAGGCATTTTTCCTCTTCCAACATTCACTGTTCCATGCAGACAAATCAAGTTGAGAACAGAATTCTTGGCAAAATGTGTGTCATGGCTTTTTAGCCACCTGGAGATCAGCAGTATTTCTGTCATTCTTGATGAAAACTCATAAGAAAAAAAAAAGCCTATCCTGATGCAAGTCAATGCTCTCTGTCTATAACTGATAAGGTAAGGGAAGAGTTAATGGATTTACAAGCCAGTGTGATTTCATACGGAACTGATGAGTCAAAACAAAACAGTACTCAATTAAACTATGTGTCATGTTCCATCTAGATGGACATACAAACTAGCACTATCGCTGTGTTCAAAGTACAGGCAATATTTTAGGTACTGTAACTACTGATTTTCTGGAGCAAATGGGTCTCACAGAAAATGATGCATTTTTGGACTTAATCCCATCCAAAATATATGCTAATAGTGATTGCAATGTAGTTAATTTAATAAGGAAAAAAAAACAATGTCAGGAAGAATCATAGTAGTTCAGAAAAAGAAATTGTATAAAAATAATAAAGGCAATTAACAGAAAATTGAAAGTAACAACTAAGAAGGCAAAATGTTTGCAAGAGAAATTGATTATGAAGAATCCACACTGTAACTCCAGGAAGATGTTTATCTACTCTAGTACACTCGAACAAATGTATAAGTCTAACAGTAACAAATTTCTAAGACCAGAATGTGCATATGAAAATTCTACAGAGGCTCAAATGTGTCATTGCTGAACCTCTCACAGGCATTTAACCTATCACTCAGAGCATGCCTGGTGCCAATTGAATTGGAGCATCAGCTGTGACAGTGGACCTGAATAAATACAAAAGCTTCTCTGTGGAACTATATTTCAGTTAATCTGACTTTTCTATCAAGGTGATTTGTACCAATTACAATAAATAATGGAATATACAGGCATCTGGTATGATATACTGGAGGAAATTCTATATAGCCTTTTTAAGGCAACGTGTGCTCATGCATATATGAATGTTTCTAAAGGCAACAATATGTTTTTGGGTAAGGTGTTTTTTAAAACTGAATATATTTGGATTTATAAGAACATTTTCACAGTCTTTCCCTAAGCTATCATGTTATAATAAAAAAAGGACTGCTGATAAAAAGGAAACAATGGGTTGGAAAATTCAGTTTTCATTATGGAGGGAAAGAATGGGAGGTTGAGCCCAGCTTCTGTGGGGGCAAGGCTCTATATAAACGAGGGCTTGTCAGCCTGGAAGAGAAGTGACTGAGTTTTATAAGTCATGAATGATAAAGAAAAACTGAATAGAGAGTGATTAATCATTCTGTCTTAGAAAAACAGAACTAAGGGGCACCCAATTAAATTACTAGGGAGCAGATTCAAAGCAGATAATGGGAAGTAGCTTTTCTTACAATACGTAATTAAATTGCAGTGCTAATTGCCACAGGGTGTTCCTAACGTATAAATGGTTTAAAAATGGGTCTCAGCAAAATGTGGTATTATCACACGTTGGTGGCTATAAAAAACAAATGGTCCAGATGTCCCAATCCACTGACTACAGTGAGCTGGAGAGAACCTCTCAATATTTTTCTTGTTTCTGATATATTTTTCCTCAGCAGCTACTCTCAGCCTTTGTTACTGGTCACTGGTTAGATGGACTTCTGCTGCTGTGTTAGTGGCTCTATTTCTATAAAGTTACTTTCACAGACATTTTTTGGACTGGAACTGCTCTTTAAATCTCACCAGACGTGGAGGTTACCATCCGTGCTCTGACCTTATTGTAACACATCCTTTGTGTAGCTCAGACTGGATTACTGCAATTAATTCTTTACTGGCTTGCCCGAAAGGCAGGTCCAGCCTGCAGCTATTACAGAATAAAGCAACAGGCTTATTATCAGAGAAGAGCAGATGGGATCTGCCGACTTTCCTTCTTCTTTGTTCTCTGCACTGGGAGCCTATCAGCAACTATACTGATTCATAAATTTCTACTCCAGTAGGCCACATAAGTAGCCAAAATCACCACATTTTATGCTACCACAATATCTCAAGTCCAGGAATAACAGGTTTGATGGCCATTCTAGGATTTGAGGTTGGAGTTAAAACACATTTTATCGCTAATTTAAAAAAAAAAAAAAGGAATGGAATCATAAAGTCTTTGGTTTGTAAAGAGCTTATGTGTTCTGGGTTGACCAAACTCATCAGCCAGTGTTGGGACACTGAATGGAGTTTGTTAACAATTTTTTAGTAATGTCAATGTTGGGAGGAAAATAATTTGTTAAAAACAAAAAAAGCAAACAGGTCAAATATCTTTATCATGTTCAAACCCTCTTTGCAGAAGACCAGTGTGCCAGCATGAAGGCGATGAGATAGAGGACTTAAAAGCACAAACTTAATCTGCCAGCACCCTCGTGAGAAGATATTATACATATATTTGAAATGCAGCAACAAAAGCAACACAGTGAAAAGGATTGTTAACCTCCACCCAGCCAGGAAATGCCTGGAAAAAGACATGGTCTCACACAGTGATTATGAACACGGTAGCTGAAGTGTGCACAAGTTAAAACTGTTTTGCAGGACAGAGTTGAGATTCAAAGATGTCCAACACAATGAAGAGCTTTCTGGACCCTTTTCTAGGGGATGAGACGTAGTGTGGACCCTTTTCTAGGGGATGAGATGTAGTGAACCTTATCCTGCCTGCAGTCAACTTGTTTGAGCTGCCTGAAAAGTCTGTCTAAGGCTTAGTCACTGTGCTCAGCTCTCAGATTCTCCTCCTCTGAACGTTGCCCAAACAAATGTCAGCAGCACAAACAGAAGAAGGCAGTCAAAAATTTGCAACTACTTTTGCTCCTAACTGGGGATAAGCATTTCCACGGTGACTTACAGACCTGTGCCACAGTGCTACGTACTGTAGTGCATCTTCAGATGTGTCTCCTGATTTATCTCCAAGATGCTGTCCACATTAGATATTTTGTCAACAAAAGATCCTGAGCACATTGTCATGTTCCTGTCCTGGCAGTAAGAGTAGCTTGGATGCCATGTAACCAGGACACTGGTTTGCTGCTTTATGCTCTTCAGATCTGTGATTAGTACCTTCCCTGAAGTTAAGCCTGTGCTAACAACATG
This sequence comes from Numida meleagris, assembly GCF_002078875.1. NCBI lineage: Eukaryota > Metazoa > Chordata > Aves > Galliformes > Numididae > Numida > Numida meleagris. The sequence continues at coordinate 152,130,656 of NC_034409.1, read as the reverse complement.
AAAAACACTACATAGCTAAAAGGTGGAACAATCAGATACCCATTTGCGTTTTTTTTTTTGTTAGTCCAGCTTTGCCTGTTGTAAATAGTAATTCCTCCATTTGAACACTGACATTACCATAAATATGGCTTTTTTCTCATTCTATACTAATGATGTCCAGTAACATCTATAGTACACATACCGCTAATTATCTTTTTATCACTTTACAATTGGAACAGACTAGCACACATATTTCCAAGAATTAACACTGGTATCAGTATCAGCGATAACAACCTGATAGATATGCCTGTTGCCTGGGGCTGAACATCCACAACTCAGTTCTTGTTCTTATGGGAATAAAGTTTGTGGCTATCCATAGGAGTAAAAACTGGATCACGTTACCAACATGGATGGTGCATGGCAGAATTGGGGCCAGCAGGTTTTTACATTCAACATTCTTCCACTTCTCTCTTCCAAATGGATGGAGGAGACCAAACAAAACTTTTGGATTAAGCGCTATCGGGTTCAATCTAGGTTACGCTAGGGGCTATATTTATTCTCTTCAGTGGTAAAATAAAATCAGAAAGTCAATGCTTTGTTCCCTGCTTTATCTTTGCAGCCGTTCTTGTAGTACCAGCTGTTATCACTACACTGTGATAGTGTAAGCGCTTAAAAGATTAACAAATAATAGTGCTGTGGTCCGGTGCATGTGCAGAAGAAAGTCTCCCTTCAAAGACTATGAACAAAACAGAGAAAACTCCAAGAACTGGATGCTTTATTTATGCTTTGAGCAGAGAATTAGTGCCTGTACCTCCTGACATATGAAACCTGTGACAGGGAAGAGACACTACAGGTGGCAGTGGCTGTTACTGCTACAGCTCTGTCCAGGATTGGTGCCCAGCAGTTGGGTAGCATCCAACTGATCCCAACAGCTATCAGCAGTGGCTGACGTGGCAATTCACATACTTCCAGGGGGCTGGCTCTGTATTTCACATCAGAGTTGCAGGAAACTTCAGGGCAGCAACTTCAGGGCAGCCTCTGTCTTCTGACTGTATGAACCCAACAAGGGGCAGTCCTGGGTATGAAATGGCTGTGCTGCCTTGGGTATGATGCTGAAACTCCTTCCACCTGCTCGCTGAGGAGAAGGGATGCATGAGTGGCTTCTTCCACTACTAGTCAAGGAAGGATAATGAAGGATAGCAAATTGATCTGCTTCATCTGGGCTGTGTTAAAGGATCTTTCAATGTGGGGGAGGGAGGGGGAGAGGATTTTTCATCTCAGGTGTTCTCCTCCACTTCCTAATTTTGTTATGTTTTTGTTATGTTTTGTTACGTTTTGTAACTCGTGATATTAAGAGAGGTAATGGCCTCGAGTTGCACCAGGGGAGTTTCAGGTTGGATACTAGGAAGAATTTCTTCTCAGAAAGGGTGGTGAGGCACTGGAACAGCCTGCACAGGGAGGTGGTGGAGTCATCATCCCTGGAGAGGTTCAAGAAACATGGAGATGTGGCACTGAAGGACATGGTTGATTGGGCATGGTAGTGGTGAGCTGATAGTTGGACTAGATGATCTTGGTGGTCTTTTCCAACCAGTATGATTCCGTGCAGTTTTCTGCTATTTGTGGTTCTGTCTTCCTTCATCATCAACTCATCTTCAGAAGTCATAGAACCACAGAATTATTTGGGTTGGAAAAGACTTCTAAGGTCATCAGCTCCAACTGTTAACCCAGCACTGCCACGTCTGCTTCTCACCCATCTCCTTAAGCACCACGCCTATACATCTTTTAAGTATCTCCAGGGATGGGGAATCAACTACTTCCCTGGGCAGCCTGTCCCAATGCTTCACTGCCCCTTTTCCTAACATAAAGCCTAGAGCTCCTCTGGAGCATCCTGAGGCCATTTCTTCTTGTCCTATTGCCTGTAGGTTGGGAGAAGAGACCCCCACCTCCTCCGATATAGTTACAGAGAGCGATGAGGTCTCCCTTGAGCCTCCTTCAATGGGTAAATAGCCCCAGCTCCCTCGGCGCTCGTCACAACACTTGTTCTCAAAACACGCCGCTGCGAATCAGAAGACCCGAAGCATCAGCACGTCTCGCAGCCACAAACGCGCTTCTGCCTGCATCCATTCCTCTCGGGCCCGACGACAGAGCCTCCCGCTGCGCCTCTTGTTCCCATCACACCGCAATCTGCATAATTACCGCCTCGACACCTACGGGCTCCCATCACTCGGCGGCCCGGCCCGGCCCCGTACCGAGAGGGCAGGCGGCGGCCCCGGCTTTGTTCCCTCCCCGCTCCGGCTGCCGAGTGGGAGGGGACCGGGCCCGCCCGCGCCCTGCCCGCCGCTGTCGGGAAGCGCAGCAGCGGCGGAGCGGAGCGCAGCGCAGCGCAAGGTCCCGGCTCCCGCTCCCGGCGCTCCCGCCCCAGCGCCCGCGGGCCCGGGCGCTGCCCTCCGGCGGCGCGGCGGAGCGGCGAGGGGCCGGCAGGATGGAGGCCGCCTTGCTGAAGCCGGCGATGATGGCGGAGGTGAAGGGGAGCGGCGCCGGCGCGGCCGTGAGCGCCGAGCTGGAGGTGAAGAAGCTGCAGGAGCTGGTGCGCAAGCTGGAGAAGCAGAACGAGCAGCTCCGCAGCCGCGCCGCCGCCGCCGCCCGCCCGCCAAGCCCGCACCTGCTGCTGGCCCC